>NW_027249228.1:0-170000 GCF_030848795.1 Temnothorax nylanderi
GAGAGAGGGAGAGAGAGAGAGAGAGAGGAGAGAGAGATGAGAGAGAGAGAGAGAGAGAGAGGAGAGAGAGAGAGAGAGAGAGAGAGAGAGATGAGAGAGAGAGGAGAGAGAGAGAGAGAGAGAGAGAGAGAGAGAGAGAGAGAGAGAGAGAGAGAGAGAGAGTACATGGAGACCGAACAATGATACTGAGATATGTCTCAGCTTGTTTTCGAGTGTGTAGAATAATCTCGCGACAAATTCCTTCCAAAAATCATGCACTCACAAGGGAACGTTTGGAACTGTCTCTCACCAATTTTGATGGGCTTTGAATATGTTTTAGAGTGGCGAAAAATAACACACATATTTTTTTTATCGGCTTTGAAGCATGTTTAGGGGTCGAAACAACCCCTCGAAGAAATTCCATATATTTGATTATGAGTGAATATTTCTAAAACCGTGAGGTACGAGGGTCGTTCAATAAGTCCTTAGAAAAAGATAGAAAAAAAAGTTATTTTGGGTAGATTTTTTTTTATTTTTCCACATAATATCCTTTTAGATTTTCTAAGGACTTATTGAACAACTCTCATATATAAAAAAATGTTTTAGATAAAAAAGTTACGGTATTAAGTGATCTCTGTAATTGTATATTTAGATTTTTTTAAATGTCATATTTTTTTCAATATACCCCTACTCTTTAATGTTATTTTTAAAAATTCCGAAATTTTTATAAGGACCAAAATTAAAGAGAATTTTATGCCGATTCCATCCATATATAATAAAAGTAATTTCCAAAATCGCATTTCTTAAATATGAGATAAACATGCCGCCACATTAAAGAGTAGATTGAAGAAATATGACATTTAAAAAAATCTAAATATACAATTACAGAGATCACTTATAATATCGTAACTTTTTTGTCTAAAACATTTGTTTACATACCTCACGGTTTCAGAAATATTCACTCATAATTAAATATATGGAATTTCTTCGAGGGGTTGTTTTGACCTCTAAACATGCTTCGAAACCGATAAAAAAAATACGTGTCTGTTATTTTTCGCCACTCTAAAACATATTCAAAGCTCATCAAAATCGGTGAGGGACATTTCCAAACGTTCCCTTGTCAGTACTAGAGACATGTGATACCTGTGCATGTGATACTATATCGCAGTGTTTGATAGTACACATGATCTGAGACATGTCTTATCGAGACAGTATCGCGATACTGTTTCTTGATACATATCTCTGTGTGTGTAGCCCGCTTTTATGGCCAGACTCTTATTATAGGATCTCTAAACCTCTACCAGTCACTATCTCTTTTTTTTCGACCGGTCGTATTTTTTTATACCTGAGTCCATACTATATGTCGATGATTACGAATCACATCACATGCTTTCATTATCCTGTCGATGAACTCATTTTGGGTATCGACAGGGGTCGTGTACACTAAACTTTTGACATGCTCTCATAAGAAAAAATCAAGGCACATCAAGTCCGGCGGGGGCAAAGATACGCGACCATCAACAATGTTCAACGGAGCCTAGCGCCTTAAGGGAGTATTCTACTCTAAAACGCGCTTTTTTCGGGATTTTTTTACAAGAAACCAGTGAAAATTGTTAATATTAGCTTTTTATGTATATATTTTATTATCTTTAGAGAACATAAAAAATCTTGTTTGAAGCTGAATTAATGAATATAAATATTAATTAAACCCTATCGAATACATGGCACGGTGACCATGATTGCGCCCATTCTGGTTGTCTGAAACAAAAAATTCAAAAAGATTCTTAATTAGTATGAGTTTGGCTATAGCCGGAACTAGAATGAAGTAAAAAAAAAATTTTTTTACGATTTTGACAACCTTCGAAAGATAAGAAAATTCATACTAAATTTTCAAAGTGCCGCCATTTTTTAAATTTTCAATTTAAAAATTCCATTCTAGTTCCTGCTATAGCCAAACTCATACTGATTAAGAATCTTTTTGAATTTTTTGTTTCAGACAACCAGAATGGGCGCAACCATGGGCACCGTTTTTTTTGCCATGTATTCGATAGGGTTTAATTAATATTTATATTCATTAATTCAGCTTCAAAAAATATATTTTATGTTCTCTAAAGATAATAAAATATATACATAAAAAGCTGATATTAACAATTTTCACTGGTTTCTTGTAAAAAAATCCCGAAAAAAGCGCGTTTTAGAGTAGAATACCCCCTTAAAGCCTAGCTACTTAACAAAAATTATTTTATTTACCGAGATCTAGCACCCCTTTAAGTTTATTGCAAATGTCCAGAAACACCCTGTATATAGGTTAGGATACGTAGAGTATAAAGGAAAAATGTTGCGAAAAATAACATCCCAGACAGGATTCGAACCTGTAGCGGGATTCTGTAACTCCTTAACGACAATTTCGGTATCGTTGCGCAGGTATTATATATACAGGTATTATATATATATACATATATACATATATGATAAAAAAGTTGTGCAACGTTAAGTGGTTACAGAATCCCGCCTCTGGACTTCCCTCATTCCGTGATAAAGGCTGATCTACAATGTGCTCTTTGCTTTCTGTTTTCTGCTCTTAACCTCTTTGCATCTATCTCGTATTTCGCAATTCCGTCGCGTAACGTGATGTTTCTTGTCTCTTCTGAAGTTTGTCAATTTTTATCTTGGGCGACAGAGAACAAAAAACATCGCGTTACGCGACGGAATTGCGAAATACGAGATAATACTACGTTTACGCGAGCGTTACTTCTGTAGTAACTTACGATAATTCCTTCGCGTAAACGGGATTTTCCTTCGCGTAAACGGGATTTTGTAGTAACTTACGATAATTTACTCCGCGTAAACGGGTGAATTATCATAAGTTACTACAGAAGTAACGCTCGCGTAAACGTAGTAATAGTCGCAAAGAGGTTAAGAGCAGAAAACAGGAAGCAAAGAGCACATTGTAGATCAGCCTTAACGGCTTGACGGGCGTCTCAACCAATTTGACCACTGAGGCATGTGGTGATATTTATCGCAACACTGGTTAGTAAGGAAGAACGTCTTTACCGGCAACGTATATAAACAATAAGATTTTTTTAAGTGAATTTTACGTATGTACAATTCTTCGCCTTGGTAAACCACGCGCCGTTACTTTCGGACATAACGCAGTCTTAACCGAAGCTAACACGGCATAATCACATAATTAAATTGATATTAATTTTGCCGTTCTAGTTTTGGTTAAAACTGCGTTATGTTCGAAAGTAAAGGAGCGTGGTTTGCCAAGACGAAGAATTGTACGTGAAATTCACTTTAAAAAAAATATATATATATACATACAATATAGGCAATCAAGATCCGGTCCTGACCTATTACGGCGTTTTCCTTGTAATTTGATTGTTTCTTTTATTATAAAGAATCACGTCTTGTACGCCACATGCGCGAATTTTGGGACACCCTGTATATGTCATAATAAAAGTATGAAATCAGTAGTTGTATACACTTACAATAAGCTTATATATTAACTTTACCAATAAAAAGACTAGAAAACTGATATCTTTACTAGCAAATACACTAATTGTTATTCTAATTTAGCAAAAATATATTCAAACAACATATAATTCAAAGTGTAATTATAGTTTACTATGCTGAAATAAATAAAAACCATATTTTAAATAACGTAAAAATATTTATTTATTTTATAAACAATTCTTTTTCGTGTTTAGTTTTATGATAAGTTATTAGCTTATTAAGTTGTTGCATATAAAAAATAGTGAACTTTTCAATGAAATTTAAAAAACGATAGTAACTTTGCTTAAAATAAATTTTATTAATCAATATAAACGCTTGCAGATACACTTTTCCGAACATGATATAAGTGCATTTATATCCACGCGTAGAAGTTTGAATTTCTGGAATGCCTCAAAAGCGATTTTGACTGTTGTTTTATTTTTTAATATCTTCTCTACTAAAAAATAGTATCGATGTTTAAAAAAGTAATCAGTTGGAGAAAAGATGCGATGAATATGGATGAGGAGAGTCTTATATTCCCAGATAGCAAAGCGTGTCTCAACAAAATCGCGCAAACCTGTGATTGCTTAATATGATGCTGGCAACTTTCCGTACATTTGCTTCAATTAATTTTGAGTAATTTAATATTTGAAGCAACACGCAGGCAACATTGGATACATGTATTGCCAGCAATTTGTCGGCAGGAAAGCAGCATTAAATTTACTTCGCGTTGCTAACAATATGACAGCAACAGCATTGTGTGATCCTATGAATTATTACAGCAACATGACAGTAACAGCTCGAAATTTGAATCAGACGATTTTAGACCGCAGCATAAGTTGCCAACAAGTTGTGCTAGCAAGTTGCTATACAAAATTGTTATATCGTGAAGACAACAACTTGCTGACAAATGGGGACTCAGTTGCCACAATTCTGATAGCAACACATACTATGTTATCGGCAACATGCCAGCAACAATGCAGACACGTTGCTATCTGAGTTGCTACTGGTTCAATTTGATGACTGTTATTGTTGAGATATGTGGTTGAGTATTGTCATGAAACAATATAATATAGCGTCTATTGATAGTCTATTGATTAATGTAAGCTGTCTTATGCATAATATTTCATAGCGGATAACACTACTAGTAGATCACTAAAAACAGTCACTACTATATATTGCTTCATGACAATGTTCGACCATGCTCAAAAACAATAATCATGAAACTGAACCAATTACGATATAAGATTCTTTTTCATTCATATTCATCAAATCTCATCAACTAATTATCATTTTTTAAAACATCTATATTACTTTTTAACGGAAAAAATCGCTAAAAAGTAGTTTGGACGTTTAAACAAGAATTACTTTTGTTCTTTTATTTCAATTAAATAAAATATATCACGTTGCACGCAATTTAATCAATATACCACTTGTTAATGAGATTTACAATTCGTAAATTATATCAGTATGTTTTAATACACACTGAATTGTTTTAGTAAGTGTATATATTTACTAGTAATAGTAAACATGTTTATTTTTTTATTACCTTCTTTAACATTTTAATGTAAACATTTACTAGTAAGTGTATACAAGTACTGAATTTTACGTTTTTACTGTAATATATACAACGCAGTTTAATGTATATTTTTGTCATTTATTTTTGTTTCATGTAAATAATGACATCTCGCCACAACGTAACTATTTACAGTAAGGTCATTTTATGTTATAGATCTGTTCATAAATTGTATGTGGCACAAAGAAAGAGAACTGTGTTTGTTAATATTTGTCTAGTACAAATTACAATATTCTCATTTCCCATTTCCTTATATAATTAAGTTTACAAATAGTTCAAAGTAATACAAATTAAAAAACTTGAAATTTTATGTATGTATATGTCTCTAACATTAAAAATATATTTGATAAAAAAATATTATGAACAAAATAGAAAACATAAATAGCACTCAGTCAGTATATGTATTGAATTAATGCAAATAGACTGGACGAATCAGTAAGTCGTTCTTTGCATCTACACTGGGTGCTATTATTAATTCCATAATCATGAATAAATTTTTCATTGAAATTTTTCAGTACTTAATGAGTTTACACAACATCTGCTATAGTTAAAATATAAAGAAAATAAACTGTTTATGTTTTTTGGAAATTATTAAACATGCATATAATAGAATATTTCAATGTTTCAGAAGATATAAATATACAACTAATATATTTCCCTATTTACAATTTTATATTATAAATAAGATGGCTCTTATCTTATCTCTCGAAACAAACACTAAAAAACGTATAATACATTGAATGTTACACGAATATAATAACACAGTAATGTTATTATATATATGAAGAATGAAGGTAATTTAAAAATACCATTTGTGTATATGCAACGTGTGCAATACTGTGATGAATAGTGTATGTTACACTTGGAATGTAACGTAATGTATAAAAACATATTATATTACATGCTGGTTGTCGTCAAACAGTAATACATGAAATCAATTGCTGACAAAGTTGACTATATTGCAATTGGTCCCCACTAATCCTACGCATCTTTATTCCCTTCGCTTCTCTTTCCTCCGATTCACATACCCTAAGTTCAATTTGTACGCCACCGGGATATTCTAAACTAAGTCCACTACCTTCCACTTCCTCTCTTGAAAATATAAAACCTTTCGGTGGCGCTCTCGCATCTATTATTTGTTTGACACGACCTAATATAGTTTCGGAATTTAATCTGCTTGACTCATCGGATAAAGGAACCTCGACTTCGGTAGGTATCGGATTGTGCGGTCTACCGATACCGCGTGTTATACTAGGTCTCGAAGGATCGCACGGCTCTGAAATAATAAAACTCGGAAGAGTGTTGTAATGAGGTAATGCATCTTCTAGTGAATCTGGCGATGGAGATGGAGATGGCGAGCAACTAATTAACGTCACTTGTCCTCCAAGAACATCTGTTACTGAAATTTGTGGTGGTACCTGTAAACAAATATCAAAATTAAAAATTAAACATTTCAAGTAAGATTATGTGGTACTACAGCATATTACAAATTTTTTATCCGTTACTTTCTTTTTTTCTAAGAAAAAGAAACAAGAAAATCATCGATACTTACTGGCTATTATTATATATTGATATAAAGAAATATTAAATATTAATGTTTTTCTTTAAGTTAAATTTAACTCAATAAAATTATATTAAGTTATATTAAAATGATTATAACAGAATTATATTAAAACACAATATTTAAATAAAATGTTGAACTTCTACAAAAGTAAGACATTATTTTGTTCTTTTTATTAATTCTATAAGAAATCAACAATTTTATATAACATATCATTATAATATACAATAACGAGATTTAATTCGGTTTCTTCTCATTATCAATCCAATATATTATATTTGGCGATTAAATAAGTAAGTCAATGATCACAGTTAAGGGACCGAATTAAATCTCATCACTGTACATTTACAGTTAAAGAAAAAATTTTCTAAAAAAAATAGAATAATAAAAAATCTGTCTAAGCAAATAATGAAATAAATATTGATCTCAAGTAATTTTAATTTTTATATTTTATTTCTCACAAAATTTACTTAAATATATTAAATTAACATATTTGTAAAGAAGTTATAAGGAAAATAAAAAATATTAAGAATTGTATAAAATTTGTAACATAAGCTTATTTACAAATAATGCTAGCAAGTGTATTTTTATAAATTTTTTCATAAATTAATTTCTGAAAAAACCTAATTAGCAGTAAAGACTTTAAGGGGATCCTATAGCGAAGGCCGAACTCCGACGATGTTGATAATGTCAACATTTCTAATCCTTTTTCTATTTTCTATGTTACCTATATCCTTGTCTAATGAGATATTTATATGATACATCTGTCCTTGTCCGATTGCTGCGCCATCTCTCGCTACACGCACAGTATAACCAGTATGTTCACTCAACCCTTTCTTGTGGTTTGCGCCGATCCGTACTGCGCATCACCATTTTCGATGGTGCCACCAATCAGAGGATTTTTGTATATGTGGTAGTGCAAAGTCGGTGTGACGCCACAGCGGTCAAATTTTCGGTGACATAGTATCGCAAAAATTAAAAATTCGTTAATCAGTGTGTCGCCAAAATGAATAAAAGCAGAAGTTACAAAATTTGCAGCGTTCGAGACTGTCAAAATACGAGCAAGAACTCAAATTTCCATTTCTTTACTTTCCCTAAGGATGACGAAAGGTTTGTACATGTCAAGACTTTGTACATACATGTTACAGGACAATTTTTTTCCTTTAAATCATAAATTATATAAATTATAATACAAAAATTTAATAATTTTAGGTTAAAACAGTGGGCAATTGCGTGTCGTCGAGAGGATCTTTAAAAAAAAAACACCAGAACATGTGTATTCCAGCAATAGAATTTGCAGCGACCACTTTGAGGACCGAATGTATGCAAATGATTTAAAAAACCGTTTGCTTCCTTTGGCTCAACCAACTCTCAATTTGGATGAAAACTTAGAAAATAATCGGAATAGCGTAAGTAAAGAAATGGTCAATTAAAGAGTAAAAGAATCGAGTTAATAAATATGCTACAGCTGATGAAGTTAATTCATTTTTCTTCCGCTCTGGAATTGACCATGAATGGTGTTTGTCAAATAATGGAAAGAAAAATGAATTAAATTTATCATTTATTTTTAGTTTTAAGGCTGTCACTGCCATTGTCTTTGTAACAATTTTGCATGTAAACAGCGGTTTGATCCTGATAGATGTGATCTTCTTTATAAAATCTGATTTCAGAATTGTGCAAATGTAAAAACTAACACTTCATCTGGCATTTGACAAACCACTCATTCGGTGGAAGAGGAAGAAAGGTTGCAGCTTTCTGCAGAGCATGATGTACAAGCGGAATACAATGTCGACTTGGAACCAGTTAACATCATCGCCAATTCTCTTCAGCCTTATATCATTGTTCTTTCAGCAAACAGCAGTATGGCAGATCCTAACATTGCAGTTACCGCAGGGTCCAGTGGTGTTAGGGACCACAAAGGAGTCCAACCGCTACTGAATCAAAGTATTCATAAAGTTACTCAAACCACGAACGATTTGTCTGCTCATACTCCGAGAAAATTAAAGGCACAAGCAGAAATTAGAATGCTAAAAAAAGAAAATAGAATAATAACAAAAAAGAATGCTGCTTTGCATGAAATAATAAAAAAAATGGCACATGTAACCAAAGATCAATTTTTGGAGGCATGTGAAAAATTTTTGCCACCACAAATAGCAATGTTCGTAAGAGTAACAAGTATTATCTGACAAGAAACAAGCCCGAGGTCGGAGGTATTCCCTACAATTTAAACGATTGTGCATGAATTTGTATTTTAAAGGGCCAAGAGCGTACAGGTCTTTGTCATCGATATTTTATTTGCCAAGTAGAACAACTCTCAATAGAATGACAGTTAATATTTCTATTACGAACGGCATAAATCAAAACGTGTTCAATTTACTGACCGTTAAATTTGCAACTATGCAAGAGTCTGAAAAAATTTGCGTAATATGCTTTGATGAAATGTCATTAAAATGTCATTTATATTATAATACAAAGACTGATGAATTTATCGGTTTTCATGATAGTGGCAATGAAAAGCAATTTCAACCAGCAAAATTTGCATGCGTCTTTATTGCAAGAAGTATTTTTGGTGATTGGAAACAACCTCTTGCGTACGAACTTTCAAATACAGCTTGTTCAACTGCAGTTCTCAAACAATTACTCGCTCAATGTATTTTTCAATTGCAAAATATTGGTTTAACAGTTGCTGCCGTAGTGTGTGATATATGGGTCCTAAAAATAAGCAGCTCGCAAATGAATTAAGAATTACGCCTGATACCCCATATTTTACCGCAAGATATTTTTCCTATTCGATGTGCCGCATTTGATGAAGGCAACGCGAAATATGTTTTTAAAATATACTTTCATGTTTGGCCAATTTTTTGTTAAGATGGAGTACGTAAGCCAATTTTCAGGTTAGCACCAAAATTAACTAACTTTCATGTAAATCCAGGTCCATTCCAAAAAATGAAAACTCAATTAGCTACTCAGCTTCTTAGTCAATCTGTGGTGGCAGGTATAAGTACATATATGCATTTTGGGAAAATATCACCTGAGGCAATTGGAACGGTAACTTTCATAGACAAGATGGATAAACTTTTTGACGTATTAAATTCTACCACGAAATATAAGGGAGAAAAATTGCACGCTCACGTTTTCGAAGGGAATGAATTCCAGACTGCCTTTTTAAAAGAATGTTTAGAGTTTTTTGATTCATTAATAATTATTAATCACGATGCACGATGGTCAAAACATGACAAATCAAATGAAGTTTATCCATGGCTGAAAAGTTACTATTTCAGGCGTGCTGCAACTATGGGAATGCCTCAAAGAAAAAGGATTTGATTCTGTGCAAACAAGGAGATTAAATCAAGATCCTATAGAAAACTTTTTTGGAAAAATTCGTTTAGAAGGAGGAAACTGTTCGAACCCTCCTGCCGTGGCGTTCATTCGAGCATTCAAAAAATTACTGTTTCACAATTTCTTTAATACGTTGAACGAAAACTGCGAGGATGATTTTGACAATATCTTGTTAGACCTAAACAGATGGAATCAAGATGAAATCAAAGAAATTGAAGAATAAAGTGAAAGCGGACTTTTTAATGAATTTATGCCGGATGATGTTGATTATCAAAAGTTCGATTTAGTTGAAAAAAAATTTAATTCGTTATATAAGCGGTTTTTTTATTCGTAAATGTTTAAAGAAACATTCATGCACAATTTGCGAAGGATACAGTATCGATCACGTAGAATTTGAAGATTCGACAATTTTTTGTTTTTTTAAGGCATACCAAAACCAAAATTCAAATTTCGGGAATTTAAAATTGCCACATAATAATTTTATTTTTTACGTGTGCTCGTTGGAAGCGATTTTCAATGAGCACTTTCAAAATATTGTTTTACAGAAAAATGTTATACAAAAATTATTAACAGAGGCTGAACTAAGAACATTTAAGCACCCATGCAGCAGTTTCCCACATTATTACTTGAAAAAATTATTTTTTAGAATGCGGTTATATTACACGTTAAAATTTATAAATCATAACTTTCGATCATCCAATAACCCAAATAAAATGATTATTTGGAGACACGAATGAATACCGCCGTATATGTAAATACATGAAATGTATACATGTAAATGTATTTAACAAATACCGCTGTATAGACAATAAATATAAGTTTACAAAAATTATATTGCTTTGCATTATTAATTTTAATTAAACTTTAACTACGAATATAAAATCTTTAACGACAAATAATAATCGGACTATTTTTTTATAATTTCCACTTTAATCTCATAATTTATAATAGTTATTTCAAATATAATTAGCATTCGAGCAATTCATCGAAACATTGCTATTCCAGCAATTTCATTAATCACTTTTATTTATAATTTATATAAATTTTTGTGTATTTCTACCTAAGCCATTCCTAATAAGAGTGAATAATGTACACAGTTCTTTTGCACATTTAACAAGTAACACTACTCACACGCCGATTTTTTTAAAACTGTGTACACATGTAGAACTTCGAAAAATATTTATGTCGTATTTTTTTATTTTTGCTCATAAAACGTTTTAAGAGTATAATAGGGACTACCCTCAAAATATTAACCTTCTCAACTTTATGTACGTTATTCCGAATAGTTTTTGCACCAAAATACTATCTCTAGGAGTTTTCAGGGTTTTCTGATCTGTAATTTTACCAAAAATTGACGTGCATGGCCTAAAGGATTGTTATACATAAAATTGAGAAGGTTAATATTTCGAGGGTAGTTTCTACTCTTAAAACGCTTTATAAGCAAAAATAAAAAAACACGACACAAATATTTTTCGAAGTTCTACATGTGTGCACAGTTTCAAAAAAATCGACGTATGACATTTGGGTAGTGTTACTTGTAAGTACAACCCGGGGCCCTTTAACCGTTGATACGTCAATGGTCCACCGAAAAACATGGCGGAAAATCGGAAACCAATAGATCAAAGGTGCCGACAGAGAGTGAACATACTGGTTATACTGTGCTACACGCAATACTGCTTATTCTATCAACCTGCATGTGCTTTTGCATAAAAGTTAAAAGCATGCAATTTTTTTTCTAGGCATTTAATCTTAGTTTTAATTGCACGATATTGTTCTTACATGTTTTCCCTACAGCGCACAGTGGTTCCAAATCCCAAAAACCTGGTCAAAATATGAAAGCGGTTTTCAATTTGTACGAAATTTGGTAACGGGGGGTTTTTGAGGTCGCTGATTACGAATCCAAGATCAAAATGACAAATAAAAATGGCGGATCCAATATGGCGGACATGAATGTTAAAAAAAACGTTTAAAAAACGAAAATAGATACATTTTTTGTCATGACCGTTAATTAGAAATAAAATAAAGTTAATAAATATCAAGAATTAAAATTTAGAAAATTATTAGTAGGAGCTCAAATAAAAAGTAAAAGATGTATAATAAATATGCATTTATCAAAATAAGTTTAATAATAATAAACTAAGTATAGGCTCTCCTGAATAAATTAAATAAAGGAAAGTGAGAGAGGCAATCGGAGCCACGCGCGGTAATTAATGCGCAATCAAAATAGAGTCAATAGGATAAAATATATTAGTTAATACATATTCGGACGTTTCGACACTTTCTTTGTGTCATCTTCAGCGTGTAAACAAAATTAAAATACATAAAAATTTCAGACGATATAAATTACAGTCAAACGCGATAAAATGATATATAGGGGAGACCGGGGCTAAACCGCCAGTTTTTTTTCGGTGCCGATTTTTAACAAGAAAATAAATAATTTTAGTTAAATGTGGTATACCACTGTAAAGAGTGAACCTTTAGCTACAAAATTTATATAGGAAATTTTTATCTATGTTGCTTTGTTTAACCGGTATAGAGCAAAAACGACAACGGTGGAAAAATTGAAATCTCAAAAATGCCGGGGTTGAACCGCCACCCCCCCCCCGGGGCTAATCCGCCACACTGCATTTTCAATACATATACGTACATCTAATCCTGAAAAATGATAGGATACATTTTAATAATTGTTTTTTAAGAGAAAAATATAAAAATTTATATAAAATTTGTATGCAAAACATTATTAAAAAATAATTGTTTTACCTATTCCATAAAACAATTTAGGTACGTGAATACAGAGGTTAACCAAATCGTAAACTCCCCAACGGCACGTCACATTGTCAACGCGGGCAACCACGGGGAATACGCGTGACGGCGTTCCGGTGCCATAGGATCAGCGCGGACCCTCGAGCAACCTAACCAAGCCGCGTTTCTCGCGGGGGAGCGATAAATAGCGACAGGAGGCTTAGAAAAGCTCGTGGTGGAGCGCGACCATTTTACCGACTCGACGGCGTCCTCGCGCCGATTCCTCGACGCGCCGACGACGACTACGACGACGACGGCCACGACCACCACGACGACGACGGCCACGACCACCACGACGACAACGGCCACGACCACCACGACAACGACGACGACGACGACGACGATGACCACCACCGACACCACCACCACTACAACGGCGGCGACAATGACGCCGGGACGATGCGGCGACCGCTGGACGATGCGGTCGCACGCGCGACTGTCACTGACACAACGACCAACAACGACGATTTACCGCGGCCGGGAGTCGGGACGATCTACAGCGCGCGCGGCATGTCAACTCTCGCGCGGAAATCGCGGGATCTCAGAGCCGTGCCGTGCCTCGCCGTACCTCGCCGACGTGCCGTGAGCGTGAGCGATCGGTCCGCCATCTTTTCGGTCGGCCAAAACACCCGTTTTGCGACGATACGTGCGTACCATTTCCCTCCTACACAAACTGACGCACGTGCAAGGGAAGACAGAATCACGCTCGAGGGAAACCTAACCTGAAATCGCCGTGAGCTGAAGTCGTGCGCCCGGCGCGCCACAGTGACGAGACTGGCGGACCAGCCCCGGGTGCTTACTGGCGGATAAGCCCCAAACATAAGTTTCAGGTTTGATCGCCCACGAAATATTAGACATCAACGATAATAAAAAAACTACACTGGATTCGTGTTCAGCATGCATTACTCTTTATAATCACGAGTAGCTATGTAACAGGTACTCCGAGCTCGGGCCGGCCGCGGGGGGTGAGGGGCGCGGGGGAATCGGGCGAGGGGGGGGGGCGCGCCTGACCAATCACCGACCGGCCTTTCCGTACTACTTTTCTATAACGGAAAGGTAAGACGGTGATTGGTCAGGCGCGCTCCCCCCTCGCCCGATTCCCCCGCGCCCCTCACCCCCCGCGACCGGCCTGAGGCTAGAAGTATTACCGACCGCGCGCGGAAATCGCGCGTCCTCCCGCGTCGGTCGTCGCGCGCTAACTGATTCTCTTGGGAAAATATGAGCGTCGCGCGTTATCGACCGCGCGCGGAGAAGGAGATCGAACGCGTTTGAACGCGTTTGAACGCGTTTGAACGCGTTTGAACGCGTTCGAACTTGTTCAAGGTCGCTCCTCGAGAGACGTTCCACGAAAATGCGTTCAAGGTCGTTCATTTCGCGGGTCCCGATTACCTTTCTTCGTTGTTGTTTTTCCTCGGTTCGAAGGTCGTTTCATCCCGTATCGCGGATGACGCGATCGCGGCGATTGTGGAGCTAGCGGAGTCGGGGGATCTGGGGAGCGCGGGATCGCGTAGAGATGATGAAAAAAGGAAAAAGAAAGACAGAGAACACACAGATGAGACATGAATTTTTTTATTTTGAAAAACTAAAATTATACGTATGTCGACGTGCGCTCACATTATTTTGCGCGTATGAATATACATTTGCAGACACGCGTCGCGACATTATGATCGGAAACAGAGCGCGGTAATTTCACAGTCGACGATGTTGTTAGGATCGAAGAATTCGCTCTTCAGTATCGCATTTTTAGCTGAAGTGCCAGTCTTGATAGCGTTGGCGGCTATCTCCCGATAGCGCGAATACTTCGCGTCGATTTCCTCGGTCGCCGCGTTCAGCGCCGAGAGGATGCGATTGACGCAAAATCGGAGATCGTACAGCGTGAGCACGGTTTTGAGCGACATCGCCACACGAGCCGCGTTGGGTAGCTCAATACGCAGGATCGGCAGGTTGTTGATCATTCCGAATCGCAGCGTCATGTCTCCGATTGTTATCGGTGAGGGGGGGCGGGTTCCGTCGACGGGGGTGGATCGCATACACGATAATACGTCGCGTTTGCGCTCGACCAGTCCTTTCCACATATCGAGCGTCAGAGAGACTTCCCTGCCTTGTTTGTCTCCCAGGGCGATATCCACGTACGAAGGCGTGGGTATACTGTACCACGGTGACTTAATCGTGATACCTAAGGCTAAGTATTTGTAGCCAGTCGTCGTCAGCAGATAACGCGTCGTTAGGACGCGCACCGCAGGCACGTCAACGGGCATGTCGGTGGGGGGATGAGAGCTGGAACGCGACTCCCGATGAAGATGATCGTCCGTCAAATCGATTCTTCGTATCTTGCAGTCGTCGTTCATCTCCGAATCCGTCTCGCGAGGGGAAAAACCCTTCGGCGCGGGTCGATCGGTCAGCGTCGAGAACATTTCGCACGCGCTGTAGTATCGTTCGTTTCTGATTTTTTATCCGACGCGTCGTATTCGGCTGACGATGCGATACTGATGCTTTGGGGGGACACATCGGTATAAGTAGAAAAGTTCTTACTATATATCGCGCGATGTGCGGTGTGGTGTGGGAATTTGCGCAGTTCTCTACTTCCTTCGGCGGATACGGCGATCGGAAAGCCGAACGCCGCCGTCGTCGTCGTCATCGTACGAATCGCTCGCCGGTGACGTTAAATCGTTGAGGCGTACGATTCGATCGAGGAGATCGCGCAACTGTTGCAACAGTTCGGCCTTAGGGCAGACGATATTCAGCATCCGTAGATCGAATTTACCAGCCGCTGTGACGGCCTTCGTAAATTCGTTGAATTTGTAGAACTGCGTCCGAGTGGTGAAGTACAGATTGCCGTCGACGTATCGGATGATCGACGTCACACCGGTCGGTATTCCGGGAAACGTCGTTTCGAGAGGTGTAAATCTGACAACTCTCTTCGCACATTCGTCTACTTCGGCTACCGAGTTACCGTTAAACACCACGAAGGAACGTCCTCTGTAGGTGTTTACCGCTCCGTTGATTATCGTTTTTTCGGGAAAGCCGAGTTGTTGCAAGGTCTTCGGCCAATCTGGTCTCAGACTAAATTCAGGATATTGAACCCTGTATACCAAATTATTTACGAACACCATGAGATCACCGGACGGGGATTGATAGGCGGCGGCTATGCGTGTGTAATTGTTCTGAAGAAAGCTCATGTGATTTGAAAGGGCTAACGGTCCGTTGTACGTCCTACCGTCCAGATCGATCGACCAAACGTAACGCTTGTACGAGATGTACATTCGATTTTCCAAAATCAATATCACGTTTACGCGATCAATGCTGCACAGGTCCGGCGATGGCTGCGGCGGCTGCGGCGGCGGTGGCGCCGGCGTCTGCGAGGGCTCGTTCGCCAGTTTTTCACCGTACAAACGTTGAATGTCCATAATGTCGAAATTGTCGAGCTTGACCGGATACTGCTTGACGGGCGAGTACGCGAACATCACCGAAGTCGGGCGCTTATTGTGCAACAATCCGAGAGAGTGACCGATCTCGTGCGTCAGCGTGAATTGTAGGGAGAACTTATCAGAGAGATTTTTACTGACGTGAATGTGCCACGGCTCGTCCCCGTCGACGTGCACCTCGGAGACGAATCCCGCTTCGTCCGTCGGGAGAGACGCGTGGGCGAGCACGTTACCGGGACCGTCGAATTTGGCCGAGCAATGTGGTCCGTTTGCCTTGACATTCGTGTTACTGTGACGTAGGCGTCGCCAAGATATTATAATGTCAGGATTCGTTTCGGAGCGTTCGAACGTCAATGCTGAATGCTGCGACCACAGGTCGAACGCGGCCCGCGCCGTGTTTAACTCGTTCTCGGTGGCTACGAAAAAATCCCACGTCAGGTGCGTCTTTGGCCATTTGGATAAACTCGCTCTCGTTCCGTGCTTCAGGATATCTCGAAAACCGCATCGCGGTTTACTCATCATTTGTAGCGTTTCGTTGTTAGGCGTTCCGTCGCCGGGTAAATCGTAGTATTTCTGAAAATCTTCGACGGCTTTGCGAAGAACGTCGTTTCGTCTCTGAGCCGGAACCGCGTCCACATCTTCGGTCAGATATCCGTATTTCTGCAGATAATCGAATGCGAGTGTGTAATTCTCGTCCGTGGGATTGATGCACCTCACGGCGATAAAACACGCGGTTAACGCGATGACGCGTGTGAGCCACATCGTCGAGAGCGAGAGAGAGACGGTAGAACTGCGATGACGGTGCGTTGCGGTTTGAGCGCGATCGCGATGAGCGTTCCGGATGTGAATGTTTACGCGAGGACGCTCGTTAGCGATAGCGCGGATAGGTGGCGGCGGGGTCTCGGGTGGAAAAAATTGCGCTTTTGTCGCATTTCCTCGGCGCGGATAGGTGTGGTGGTGGGGGTTTCGGGTGGAAAAAATTGCGCGTCGAAGATTTCAACGAATGAGTCGGTTTGATAAGATGCATTTTTTCCACGATGCGAAAATGCTATTCTTATTACATTTTTTACCGCAATATCCTACATTTGTCGCATTTCCTCGACGTGGATAGGTGTCGTGGTGGGGGTTTCGGGATGGAAAAACTGCGTCGACGATTCCGGCGGATGAGTCGGTTTGATAAGATGCATTCTTTTCCTCGATGCATTCTTTTCCTCGATGTAAAAATGCTATTCTTAGTATTTTTTTACCACAATATCCTTCTTTTGTCACATTTTCTCGGTATATAAAGAACTCGAGACTAGACTTGGGTGTAGTCTATCCACAGTTTTAACACGAACAATCTCTTTTAAACGTAGTGAAACAAAGACGATGGAAAAACTAAATGACATAAAAAGTCTCGTCGATTTATTGCAAATCCACACCACGTCCCTGGCGAGAACGGTGGACGAGTATTCCGATTCGGTGCGGCAGCTGCAGCTGCGTTTAAGAAATATCACGGAAAAAGTTCCCGCCTGCATACAATTAACTGTTCGCATTGACGAGGACTCCGTAATGCTGGAGCGAACGTAAGTAGATTTATTAAACATAATTACATGACAGTGTTTATATTTATATTCATGTTTATATTTATATTTATATTTATATTTATATTTATTATATTCATATTTTGTGTAGAGCCATCATCGCCTCCCTAATGAAGAAGTCGCGCAACCAAATACGATTGTTCGTTACCAAAGTTCGTGGGATGCATCGCGATGTTGCGCGACTGGCTTCACCGATCGAGGAGCCAGGTGCGGGACCGGCGGGACGGTGCGGTCGCGAGAGAGAGAGAGACGATGACGACGAGGGGAATCGTGTGGAAAATCGAGAGGATAATAGAGTGATCAACATCGACGACGACGACGTCCCTAAGGGTTGGCCCTCCCAAAAGTAAATAAAAAAGTGTAAAAACAAAAAAATAAATTTTAATAAATTTTAATAAATATTTACAAATATATGAAAAAATATGTACAATATGAAAAATAATAATATTATAAAGAATAACCTCCACCATAGTTATGTTATTTTTGGTCCGCATTAAAACTGCAACCAATGACCATGTCCTTTTACATTATTCGTTATAACGTTTGTCTTAACAATAATCACTACCAGTCTTAAAGGATTTTAAAATATATATTATATATAAAGTGTCACGTTAAGAATAGCGTCAGTCACACTTAAATAAAATGGATACGAAAGAAATCCGTTTTAACATTGTATATTCCGTTATAAAATAGAAGTGTCCTTTTCTTTTATATAAGAAGGATATGTTTTGCGGTGTACGCTTCTGTTATTGATATCGTGTTTCCTTTACCGCTCCCTACCCCATCCAATCACACGCTTGGCGTTATCGCTCACTCGCGCTCGTATGGCGTTATCGCTCACTCGCGCTCGTATCCACGCCTCGCGCTGGAGCGTCTCGGCTTCTCGTTCGTTTCCGTATCGCGCTATCGCTCCCACCCGTCTCGCGTTCGACGCTATCGTTCTCTCCCGTTTCGCGCTCTCGTTTCTCTCTGTTTATCTCGTTGAAAATATCGCGTTTCCGCGACCGGCCATTTTTACGCACTCGGCATTATCGCGCTCCCGCGCCCAACCATTTTTACGTACCGACAGCTTATAATATATACATAGAATACGGGGTATAGGTATGTGAAGAAAAGGAATATCGCATTGTTCGTTGATTTTATATCAGTTTATTATTTAATACAATATGGATAGAAGAATATACATGATGGTGTAAAAAATGAGTAAATACAATATAGATAGACGGATACATATGGAATAAAAAAATGATTAATACAATAAAAATAAGTAATACAATTTAAAAATGAGCAATACATTAAAAATGCAATTATGTCATACGAGTAATATGTTTTTTTACATTTAATCTGTGGAGTCGATGTTGGAGAGACATTCGCGTCGCTCGATCCACCAGTCGCGCAACTTCATCACGTTCTCCATTGCGCAGCACCGTTGATGACGTCCGCAGCGAAACGCGCGATCGGCGCGAAGAATCTCCAACCGATCGATGTCGTCGTACTCGGCGTCGATGGCCCCAATCGTCGCGTCGACGTCGCCGAGAATCTCCTCCAGCCACCTCTTCTTCTCGAGACCTTTTACATAGATTCGCGCGCCGGGCGTCTCTTCTCTCTCCCACGTTTCTTCCAGGTTGTCGCGCACCGCGCGTCGAATAATGGTCTTCGCTAGGCGATAGTCTGTGTCCCCATCCTCCCAACGGAGGCCGTGATGGTTCGCCATCAGCCAGCCGGCCCTTGCCTTCTCGGCGCTCGTCAGCAGATCCCAATTCATCGGCGCGCGAAACACGTGATGCGTCAGTACGCGCGTCTCGCTTCGCAGCACGGCCACCTCCTTCGCGACGAATCTGTCACCCACTACGAATCCCTGTAGGTCGACGAAGATCGTCGTCGTCGTTCTTGCTGCTGTGGCCATTGAGTCAGCGCG
This sequence comes from Temnothorax nylanderi, assembly GCF_030848795.1. Taxonomy (NCBI): domain Eukaryota; kingdom Metazoa; phylum Arthropoda; class Insecta; order Hymenoptera; family Formicidae; genus Temnothorax; species Temnothorax nylanderi. The sequence goes on from NW_027249228.1 coordinate 19,679, forward strand.
TTGGAAAGAAATATGTAATAATGTTCGTTTAAGGATGTGCTTAAACTGCTCGTTCTTAACAGAGTCTGAAGAACAATGGAAGGATCCTCGAATTTATATATCCCTCGTTTCCGGGATGCGATATTCTACAACCGCATTTTTCCGTTAGATAATTTTGCGCACCACGTTGGTCAGCGGACTGTACTCGATGACGCGATCGTGAACGATGAGACAAAAGGCGGTGGTTTTCGGCGGAACGTTTTCCTTGTTTTCGAATTCGATGCGCACGTCCACGGTGGCGCTCTTCACCGAATCGTTTTGACGGGAACAATCAATTACCACGAGTGGAGCTACCCGCGCGAATTCGCGCGGGGAAAAGAGCGCGTCGTCGCGACTGTCCCCGTAGTACGCTCCTCGAAATTTCGCGTACATCTCGTACAGCACGGCGAACTTGTCGCTTTCGAAATCCGCGTTCACGTCGTCGTAGGGATAGAATTCCGAGTTGAGATACAATTTTACGTTGGCGAGCGCGCAATGATCGAACCTCGAGGCGTCCTCCGTGAATTCGTTTCGCCGTCCGGTCTGCAGCGCGAATATGACGTATCGCGGCTTCTCCAATTGTGGCGCGGCTTTCACGGCCCACGAATGCTTGGTTGTGTTCTGCAGCAGGGGAAATTCGTACAGGTCCCAAGAGCGAAAACCCGCGCTCAGAAATCGTCCGCTCTCCAACGTTCGCAACAACGATAACTTAGTCACGTCGTTTAACGCCACGTGAGGCATACGCCATTGCACCTTCAGCAACGTAATTTTAGGATCCTTGGTTGGATCTCTCGGCACGGTTTTTTTCGGATCTACGACGCAGTTGACGTCGTTACGAGCGCGTATCAGGATAAGCTCGTGTCGCGCATTTATCACCACGCGTTTATAGTCCTCGCAGAAACCCAACAGATTGTTCAAAGGTACGCAAAAGTTGAATTGATGGGATGCGCTGTTCAGATTCGATTCGTTTGTTGGATAACTCCATCCGGCGTTCTGCAATCTTCTGGCTCGTTCGACGGTTAGCGACACGTAGTTCTTTATCGTGCTGGTTATTCCGACGTTTCTACACCGGTCGATCTCCACTCCGTCGAGTTCGTATCGAATTTCGTCGAACATAAACGCGACGCAGTTGTTAACTAATTTCGCGTATTGCTCCTCCGTCGTCGCGTCGTCGTCGTAGAGTCGCCCCTCAATGTATAGGAAACTGTCGCACGGCAGCGTATAAAGATCCTGCTGCTGTATGGGTATTCGTATCTCGTCGTTGTGCCCGAACGTCGTATTGACGTATGGGTTATACGTGTGAGTCTCGATTCCAACGATGCGCTCGTCGAAAATCGGCTCACCGCCGATGTTCAGGATGTCGGCCATAACCTTTTCTTTCGATGTGGAAACGACGCGGCGGCGACGCGTTTCTCACGGCGAGACCCAACGATCGTAGGAACCTGACGTTGGCGTTGCTGAGAACGGCTCTCCTTCCTCCTCCACCTCTTCTCTTCCCCACGCTTCCGATCTCGTCGTAGAACGGGCTAGCTCGCTCGTTCGCACAATTCGCGCTAGATCCGTTCAGAACGAGCATCCCTCCTCTCGCTCTTTTTTCTTCAGGTCGTGGAGGTATCACACACACTAACTGCGACGACGACGTATGTGCAGTCTAATCGTTATCTCCTCACCGCGAAAGTCGATCAAGCGATCTTTCTGATCCACGACTCGCACCGTGATATCGGTGACGTTTCGCGCGACGATCGGGAGGTAAATGATCTGCGTCGGAGTCTCCGACAGTTTATATCCCGGTGGAACTTTCGGCGCGAATTCGTGTATCGCGTGCACCGACCGTCCGTTGCTGTACGCTCCCGTGGTGATGCTGCATTCGATGCGAATTATGTTCACGCTCATGACGTCAACGGGTCCGTCGGAAACGTACCATTTGTTCGGTTTTAGGATACGATCGCGCGAGAAACCCAAAAGAGAACCGATGTTGTTTGGTTTTGTAAAATTCACTCTGTAGGCGCACTTTATCTCACTCCTCATGGTATTCTCGTTGGCGCGAAGAGCGAGTATCGTTCTATCACCGCCGTCATCGTCGTCGTTCTCATCGTCGTCCTCGTATATACCATAACCGTCATCGTCATCGTCGTCTTCGTCCTCGTATATGTGATAACCGTCGTCCTTCTCCGTTCGGTTTTTATCTTTTACCCGTCCAGCGTCATCGGTCTGCAGTTTTCCTCCTTTCTCTTTAATTTTTTCTCTCTCACGCGCGCGACGTTCGCGATAAAGAAGAGCGGCGCGCAGATATCTGTTCACGGCTCGCAGCTCGTACGATCCTTCCGGAACGACGATTCTCCGGTCGTCCTCGCCGAAGTAGAAGCGATTGTTCGCGGATGTAACGTTCGGTATCGAATTGTACGTCTCAAAAGTCGCTAAACCCAGCTCATATTCGCCATCGCTCAGATCCAAAACGGGAAAGTGACTCACCGTGAGAACGCTGCTGGTTCCGGTCAACGTGAGCGTCAGCGACATCGCGGGAGAATCGTCCACCACTCCCCCAATCGATCTCGCGAAGAAATCGCAGGCACAGCTGTCCACAGATTCTCTGATCGAATGTCTGAAACGCGCGACGATTGTACGTCACGATCGCGCTCTCGCCGAGATATCGCGCGAGCTCCCTCGGCGGACGGAGATTTCCAAACGCGTCGAAGTAAATCACAACGTTCCCTTTTTTCGCGTAAGCGACCCAATGCGTGCCCGGACCCACCGCGTCGTCGAGATTCACGATGCCGCACTCCGCACATCGCACCCTCGTTGGCAGAGCGTCGCGCATAAACACCCCACGGAAGAACGGTATGCGTAGGCGACGCGCCGATCGATCGAGCTGCTCGTTCGTCGTGACGCCGTACGGAGGTAGATGCACTAACGTCGGCTTCTTCCGCGAAATTTTTTTTTTTCAACGACTCTCCTCGCGCCACCCCTGCGCTTCTTATACGGCGCGAGGTACAACCCGCGACCCTCCATCGCGCGATTGTGTCGCTGCAATTCGTCGAGTTGTCGCTGCGCCGCTTTGCCGGCGCTCACCGCTTTGGCCACGCCAGCCGCGCCACCGATCAAGGAACCAAGCGCGCCCAGCATCGGTAGAAAAGGCAAGAAGCCGCCGCGTTTCGCTGTCGGAAGTATTCTCCGCTTCTTTCTCTCGCTCTTCCTTCTTGTCTTCGTGTTTCTCCTCAATCCCATTCCTTTCCTCGTTTTCCTTTTGCGTTCCATACCCATGCCCAGTTTCGTCTTCGCCTTCATAGCCGCCCATACAGCCGCCGCGGCGAGTCTCTCACCAGCCGTGGAATCCTTCGCGGTGACGCGCTCGCGCGCCCTCTCGGCGAGCTGTCGATCGGCGACGTGTCGCTCGGCGAGCTCGCCGCTTCGCGAATACGCGACGTCGTGCTCTCGACACGCCGCGTCCAACGGATTGATGCCTTCTTCACCGCGCGCTAGTCTTTTCGCTAGACGCGTACCGGGTCCACAAAATTGATAGCCGGGTATGTGCAGCTCGAAGGGAAGAGCGTTTATCGCGCGATTGAGTAGACCGGCGCCGCGCATTCGGTCGCGGTTGTGGGAGGATTTATTTCTTCTTACTTCGAACGGGAAGTCGATGACTCACCGTTCATAGCGAGCACGCTATTGCATACGTAGCAGTCCTTGATGAGCGGCGGTGGACCGTCTATGTGTGTTCGCTGCCACGGACGATTGTAATGTTCCATACACGGGCGATATCTCTGCGTCTCGGGATCCTTTTTTATATGTTCCGGCAAACGGTCCCACAGCAGGTGCACGTATTTCTCAAAATTGCGCAACAGAACGATCTTCGGAACGAATTCCAGATCCTCGGCCGTTAGATTGAGAATATCGTGCCTCTCCGTCAGTATGAGAAACATCTCGATCACCGATGCGCGCGAACGAATGGTTGCTTTTAGACTAATTTTTATACGAATACGGCGTCACGCTCGCGCTATTTATACCCGCGCGCGAGGCGTTTGCGCACGCGCAACGAAACGAAACGAAACGTCCGCGCTTCCCTCACCCTTTCCGGCGATCAAGGAGCTCATCGCGAACGAATCGAGCTAGCGCGCGCTCGCGGAAAAGACCGAGAGAGGGCAAAATGCGATTCGTGCGACAGTCGGTGACGATAGGAGTCTCGAATCTGGATCGCAAAACGCTGGCGAGGTCAGGCGCGGGCGAGAGAGGAAACGGAGAATCGCGCAGGCACGGTCCTCTCCTGCCGAACGTCGTACGTTGCATCATTTGTGGTCCCTCGAATTGCGGTAAGACGAACGTTCTACTGAGTCTGTTGGAACAACCGCACGGTCTTCGTTTCGAGAACGTATACGTGTACTCGAAATCTCTGCAACAACCGAAGTATCGATACCTCGAACGATTGTTCGAGCCTATGGACGAGATCAGCTATCGCGCATTTTCCGATAATCGCGACGTCATTCCACCCGACGAGGCGCTTCCCGACTCGGTCTTCGTCTTCGACGACGTGGCCTGCGACAAGCAGGACCGAATGAGAGAGTACTTTTCTATGGGTCGACATTCGAATATCGATTGCTTCTATCTTTGTCAGACGTACGCTAAAATACCGAAACATCTCGTGCGCGATAACGCAAATCTGTTGATCCTGTTCAGGCAGGACGGCACCAATCTGCGACACGTGTACGACGATCACGTGAACATCGATATGTCGTACGACGAGTTTCGCGCCTTCTGTCGCGAGTGTTGGCGACGCACCTACGGTTTTGCCGTGATAGACAAGGACAGCGCGTTGCGAGGCGGACGGTACAGACGGGGGTTCCACGACTTCGCCGTGCTGTAGAGCCGATCAGTGCACCTCGCCGAACGACGCGAGTATGAGCGCGGTCGTGGGAGAGAGGACCGTGCGAGAGATAGCCAAAACGCGCGCATCGATTCGCAGAAAATACGCCGCTCTCAGGGCTGGAAAAATGGAGAGCGAGATCGCTCTGGAAAAGAGGTACGAGCCTATCGTCAAACCTCTGAAACGGCTCGCCGATGACGTGGAACGTAAGAGTAAAGTGTCGGACAAAATTGACGACGACGACGATGGTGGTAACTTTACGTTCGCGAGAAAAATGAAAGCGACGAAAAGAGCGAAGAAGGACAGCGAGAACGACGACGACGACGACGATGCTGGCGCCGACCTGGAGCGCGATTACAGGGAGGATGACGACGTATTCACACCAATCAGGACAACAACGACCGCGGAAAAAAGAGAGTCGCGTCCAGCACGGCTGAGTTCGGCTCCCGCGACGACTATCGCGAGCTCTACGCCGATCCACGCCGATTCGGTCCGGTTTTTACCCAGAGAACACGAGATCGTCTCGGAGACTACGACTCCACCCCCCGCGCTGGAGACGTCCGTCAGGGAGTCTTTGAGCACGACGGAAGGTCGCGACGCTCTGAATAGCCAACTAGGACCGTTAGGGCGGGAGTACGTGGGCGCTCTTCTGAGCGGTGACAGTAAAAAGGAGATCGACCACGTCTACGGAGTGTATCTCGGCGAGCACGGCACGATGCTGGGTAACAAGCGATTTGACGTAGCCCCGGATGACTCCGTGATCATCGATGGTGTACGGTACAAGGGCACGCGCGGTCTGTACGAGTTGATTTTCATGCGAATTCCCAACGCTCGCGTCTACACGGAGAAGGACAAACGAACGTACAGGAGTATACTTTTCGTTACCAACGCTCACAAACGCGGTCGCAGCGCTGGCATGCCTGTCAAGGGTAACAGGGGACACAAGTACACGAAAATAATAGCGCCGCTCGTACACCCGTCTAGCAAAGTTGGAACCACGAAGGGTGCCGGACTACCGTCGGACATGCGACTGACCAACAACGCGATCGATTACGTTCACTGGGACGATCCCAACGAGCTGGTCGATCGACTTCGACTGCTAGACGCCTCTCGTCGGGCCGGCAACGACGCTCACGACAACGAAATCCTGTCGATAATCGAGGAACTTCGCGAGGCCGGTTTCGTCATAAATTGATCGGTCGCGTCGATCGCGACGGCAGTACGAATCGCGCGCCCGTCAGCGCGATGTCCGTGAACAAATTCGGCATGTCTCTGACAAATCGGGGCAACGGTGACGGAATCAACGGTGCGTCCACGGTGAGATTACGCTCGTCGATCGAATCCCTGCGTAATTACACGCGCAACAACGCGCTCTTTATGAGCGAGGATTCCTACGACGCGAAGGAGCGCAAGATACGAAGAGTAGCCGCGCCGGAAATCGACACCGACGCGACGAACAGGAGTTACGTCGAGCGCGCGATCGAACGATCGAAGAAAAGCGCCACCGAAGAATTGAAAGGCAGGATAGCGGCGGTGGAGAACAACGCGAAAAGAAATTTGAGAAATGAGATATTGGCGGTGAGGAACGCAACGCTCCTCATTCGTTTAAACTATTATGAAGCGAATCAGCGCATGATACGGCACGTAGCCGCGCCAGAAATCGACACCGACGCGGCGAACAAGACCTACGTAGATGGCGCGATCGAGCGGCTCAGGAGCGTCGTAATCGAAGAGATCAAGAAGAACAGCGCGATCGAAGAATTGAGAAGTGGAATCGCGGCGTTGAAGAACGACGCGCTCCGTTTGAATGAGAATTCCTACGACGCGGGGAAACGCAAGATACGAGGAGTAGCCGCGCCGGAGATCGGCACCGACGCGACGAACAGAAGCTACGTAGAGGGCGCGATTGGGCAGCTCAAGAGCGTCGTGATCGAAGAAATCAAGAATAACAACGCGCTCGAGGAATTGAGAGGTGGAATCGCGACTCTGAAGAACGACGCGCTCCGTTTGAATCAGGGCTCTTACGAGGCGAGGGAACGCAAGATACGAGGAGTAGCCGCGCCGGAGATAGGCACCGACGCGACGAACAGGAGCTTCGTCGAAGGAGCGATCGCGGAGCACAAAAAGACAGCTTTGAGAGAAGCGAAAAAAGAATTTAAAGATCATTTCGAAACTGTGAAAAATACCCTGGATAAGCACGAGGTTGAAATCATCGCAATTAAGACTGTTTTAAAAATTCTTAAGGAGAATGAGCGTGGAAAAACGTAGACTCGTGGAAGAATTGCACGCGCCGGCGCGAAAAAACTTTCCTCGCCGCCGCGTCGTGGTGCGCGGTTACGACGACCTGTGGCAGGCTGACGTGGTCGAGATGCGTCCGTATTCGCGCGAAAACGCGGGTCACAATTACATTCTGACGGTCATCGATGTGTTGAGCAAGTACGCCTGGGCGATCCCGCTCAAGACTAAGAGCGGAAAGGAGGTCGCGACGGCTCTCCGAAAGATCTTTCGCGAGGACGCGCGATACCCTAGGAATCTGCAAACGGACAAAGGAAAGGAATTCTACAACGCCGACGCGCGCAAAATCTTCGACGCCCACAAGGTGAATCACTACTCCACGTATTCGGTGATGAAAGCGTCGGTGGTGGAGAGATTCAATCGCACGTTGAAAAACGACATGTGGAAGCTCTTCACGCTCCAGGGATCGTACAGATGGATAGACTCGCTGCCGCGCCTCTTGTCGAATTACAATCGTCGCAGACACAGAACGATCGGAATGCGTCCGACGGATGTGACGCCCACCGTTGCTGAAAAATTGCTGCGCACGGTGTACAGTCGCGCGAAGATCGCCGCGCCGGCGAGATTTCGAGTCGACGATCCGGTGCGCGTGAGCAAATTCAAAACGATTTTCGAAAAGGGTTACACTCCCAATTGGACCACCGAGATCTTTCGCATAGCTAAAGTACAAAGGACCAATCCCGTTACGCACCTGTTGAAAGACATTCGCGGAGAAGCGATAGCCGGAGGATTCTACGAACACGAGTTGCTACGCGTCTCCGATCCCGACGTCTATCTCGTGGAAAAAGTCCTGCGTAAGCGGGGCAATCGAGTGTACGTGAAGTGGCTAGGAATGGACAGTTCGCACAATTCGTGGATAGATAAGGCATCTGTATTGTAACAAAAAATAGTTAGACATTCGTAGACACACGCAACGTGTACTTTATTAATAAAAGTTTACACATTCATCGGTTTGTTTCTTACGTGCTATTGACTTTACGATAAAACAATTTTTAGGAAGCCTATGATATTGTTTCTTTTTTTTACAACGGTATTCCGTAATGTCCCCACGGAAGCGTTTCCTCGCTGTTCAACGTCACGTATCGCTTGTCGTCGTGCGGACTGAGAGCTAGTTTTTGCTCCGACACGGTGTAAACTTCGTGCAACGTCGAGCGTATGCACGACTGGCGCGTCTTCAGCTCGCGCGCGTTTCGCAGGCACGCCACGTAATCCTCGAACGTGATCCTCTTCGCGACTACGTTTCTTTTAACGCCCTTTATTCTCTTGGTGTCGTCGCGTCCGAGTACCTTGTAAGTGTACATCTTCGCTCTGAGGCCCACGAACTCCGTCATGATCGCGCCATTGTTCTCGTCCTTCATCAAACCGGGCACCTTCTTGTTGACGCGCGGCATACCGTGCGCGTTATTCTCCGCGTAATCGCTCGTGTCGAATCTGTCTATGTCGCGTCTCATACGATCGTACGCGTCTTCGCACTCCAACGAATAGATCAGACTATCGGTATCCGTGTAAGCAATTCGACACCGGTCGCGATAGAGCGGCACCATGTAGTCGTAGTGAAACTCGTAGAGACGCGTCTTGGATATCTCGAGAATACACATACCCACGTAGACCGGCTTGTTGAATTTTACCTCGAGCCTTCGCAGCTCGATCGCGACTAGATTCTCCGAGAAGACGCTTCTACTGTGAAAGTTCGGCTTAGCGATCATCGCCTCCGCGCCATATCTCCCGTCCCATCGCGTCACCAGACGCACGTCCACGTGATCGCGCACGTTCTCCATCGTCTTGCCGAAGACGGCATTGTTCATCAGTTTGTACATATTCCGTTCGAACTCGTTGCTCGCGCGCGTCCTAAGCGTAGTGTTCAGCTCGATGTAGCCGCGAAGCCACGGTGACTGGGTGAATCGCAGAACGCGACGAACGCGCGTCAAACGCAAACCGAGTCGCAGACATTGCTGCAGGTTTTGATAGTGCGTCACATAGCGCGATTTGTCGTAGAGAGTAGCGAGCAGTTTCTCCTGCCGCTTACCAGGCGGTTTATCGCGCGTCGGGCACAGCGGCAGGTCCGCGTGGACGTCGTGCAGGTTCGGCGGATACTCGAGATCCACCTCCAAAATGTAACCGATATCGCTGTCCGCCGGCACGGTCGTCACGTCGAAATTCTCAGAGTCGTCGAGCCACTGGAAATTCGCGTACGGTAGCGATTCGCTCATAGCCCAACCGTACAGATTGTTCACGTCGTAATACATGAGATACGTAGTGGGCTGGGACGAGTCGTACGTCGGTACGTGCCTGTTGTTAGCTCGCGCGTACCTGAGCGAACATTGACTGAGGCCGCCGCGTATTCCGCGTTCCACGAACAGCACCATGTCGATGTCGGTGAGTAGCTCGAAACGCACGCCGGTGTATCTCAGCATGGCGTCCCACGTGTACCCCGGCAACGTATAATAATGCGCGGGATCCAGCCCGTAACTCGCCACACACGTGTCTCGAAAATTTTCAAAGATATCCGCCAGAAGAAGCACGTCGGTCTTGAGATACAGATCGCTGTACTCGCCGAGATCTCGCACGCGAAAACGTCGCCAGACCCTCGTCGCGTGCTCGTAGTCGCTCTCGCTCGCGGTCTCGTCGATCAGGGAGCTGTAAAAGACCTCGCGCGGTGGAAGTTCGGTCTCCCGCAGTTTGTCCACGCTGTCGACGTACTCGTACGGAAACACTCCCTTGCGAGTGAGCAGATCGAGATCCTCCGTGCTCAAATCCGCGTACTCCGAACGTGTTATTCTCAGCTTGTCCTTGTCCAGATAGGAAGCCAGAGTTTCGATACTCGCGGCTAAAAATTTGTACGAGTCCACGAATCGAAGCTTCACGTACCGATCCCATCTCCCGTCCGTCTGCGTCTCCTTAACGGTCTTCGCGAACGATATGTAGCTTTCCTTCGTAAGCGGTAGGAGCTCGACTCCACCCTCGAAATCGTTCGCGATTTTCTCGACGATAAAGTGCGCGTCGTAACCCGACAGATTGTGGAAGAACACGGGAATCACGTACACATTTCTGTAATTCAGATTGCAACGAGAATGCGCCGGACCTCTGTAGCGTCCGGTTAGATGACAGTGATCTCGCACGCGCTTGTCCTCCGGTTGGAACGCTTTTCCACACACGTGACAATGCGTCGCGAGCCAAAACTCGCGTTTCTCGTTCTCCGTAAGTTCTACCATCGATATATTGGTGGAGAATTTAGTCTTAACGCGATGTGCGAGAACGCGAAGCTCGTTCACGAACCATGAAACGCAATCCTCGCCGCGACGATATTTGTACGTAGATACGGTATCGTCGTAGGTGCAGCACAGATAGTAGCCCAGGCTGAACGGTACGTGACGTTGATAAGCGTATCTTTCCGTTCTCGCGGCCTCTTCGACATTCTCCCTCTCCCGTTGTTCGAGAAGACACTCCAGATCCGCGTACACCACGAAGGGAAGTCGCTCCTTTCTGTCGTAATTGTCGAACGACAGCCACTTATCGTCCTCGTTCGGAAGAACGATGGCGCAGTCGTTCATTCGGCCGCAGTCGACGCTGTGAGCGGCCAACTTTTCGCGCGTATAGAAATAGTGTAGACATCTGCGAAATAATGTGTGTAATTACTATGTGTTTAGTATATATAAAAAATAATACCTCGTCGTTTCCTTATTCCTCAGGTTTTTTTTACTTACCGATCGCAAACGTGCTTCACACACCGTTTCGCGGTCAATTGTGAATTCACCAATCGCGACAGATTCTTTATCCAGGCGAAATGGCCCCTGTTGACGCCGCGTAGCGTATCGCGCAGATACAAAAGATTTACGTGTCTATGCCTCTTATCGTCGGTCAACCGCAGAGGCACGATCGCGTTGTCATCGGCGCCCCGTCCGAACTTAGCTTTTTTTTCAATTCCTTCCCGAGTTGTAAATACATTGATCGATACGTCGTTCTGACGTTCGAACTTTCCGATCTTTTTCAGATCTATGGGAAGATTGATCCCATCGAGATTCAGCACCGTCGCGTAATCGGGATACGAACCGCATCGGTCCGCGTTCCGCTCGACGGGATACAGAGCAGCGACCACCGCACGCGCGAAACACGTGTCGTTCTTCGACCGCACGTTGACCACCGCTTGTTTAAGTTTTATACCTCGCGGTATCTCCATCCAACATCCCACGCGCATGGGATTGCACTTGTTAACGTTCACCGTTAAGTTCAGTATTCGCGACAACGCCCATCCGCTGTCGCGTTCCTGAAATTCGTCCAACGCCGCTAGAATCGCGTCGCGCACGTGCCTGTCGTACCACTCGCCCAGATCGGACCCTAGGAGGAGCTGTTCGTTCCGCGTAGAGATACTCTTCACATCGGTCTTAACATCCGCTACGAATTCTCCATTGAATATGACATTGACCTTCAGACACGAGTATCTGGTCAAATTATCCTGCACTTTTTCGAGCACGGTGCCCTTCGCATCCTCGAGAAATCGCGCTGGTTCGATATACGTAGAATTCGTCACAGCGCCGGTGAGTACGCGACTTCGGAACGCCGCATCGATCTCGACCCACGAAAATCCTCTGCTAACGCCGCTGCTGCTACCACCGCCCCCACCGTCCAAACCGGCACCTACGACGCGTTCGAATCGTCGGCGCAGATCCTCCCTCGAACCTTCCAATCGCGCTATTCGAGCCACCAGAGCGTTCACGGCTCCCGTGTTTCCTCGCCCCCCAGATTGTCTGACTCGACAACTCTCCCGCAAGAGCCGGAGACACTCGTCGCATCGTCGTCCCCACGCGCGGTACCCGTCCGCGTCGCGGACATCCGCGGCGAGCAACTCGTCGCACTCTTCCCACATCCCATCCAGAAGGGTCTTCCACCCTCGGGAACACTAAATTTCACTCGTTCGAAAAGACGACGAGACTTGTAGGTCTGAATCCTACGTATCTTCTCTCCTCCGTCCACCGTCTGATAGTAAAGATAATACTCGAGCGGTAGGCAACGCATATAATCCTTCGCCCTAACGGAGTTTGCCATTGCCGTCTCTATCCACGCTCGCTCGCGCGCAGTTCGCGCCCCGGTCTCCCTTCGCAGATGATGAGTCGCCAGATTCCATCGCGCGTCCTCCTTCACCACCGACGCGCATACGTTTGACGGCAACGACGCGTCGACTCTCGCCGATTCGTCGTCCGAATCGGTCGAGAACTTGGGCATGGGCTCGTAACAGCGCAGTTCGCCGTCCGATTCCTCGGACGAGTAATAACGGCGATCGTTCATTCGCGAGTACGCATCGCTAATGTTACCAAAAGTTCCAATACGCATCAAAATCAATATGAAAGAAAACGCCGTCGCTTATAGAAAATGCTCCAAAACGCATTCCACGCGTCCCAATCAATATAAGTGCGATTACCGTCGCGTATAGTTGTTCTTTCTTTAATTATTTCATTATAGAGATACATACGGTGCGATCGGCGATCGGCGATTCCGATTTCGCGACGGATCAGATATCTCGTTACGTCGACGCACTGCGGATCCCCACCCCTCCTGAGCGGTTCGCTAACTTTCACGATCGGTTTCCCGTATCTTTTCGACCAGATCCAATCTTTGCAAAGGTCTACGTACTCGTCACTCATACCTCATTTTTAAAAAAACAACTGTACCGCGCTGTCGCGCGCCTGTTCAATTTATACTCGTTCCTTATCTCAAACGGAGGATGTACCTACGGGATACACTCTTTCCTGGAAAAACGACAACCGCTCGCCGCATCCTTCGAAAAGAATAAAAAGGAGGAAATGACGAGAGCGACCTCGAACGATTTCGAACGCGCGTTGAAAAATAATCGCGAAACGTGCGAATCGGGTGAACGAAGAGAGTAGACGCTCTTTCCCGGAAAAACGACAACCGCTCGCCGCATCCTCCGAAAAAAAATAGAAGGAGGAAATGACGAGAGCGACCTCGAACGAGTTTGGACGCGCGCTGAAAAATAATCATGAAACGTACGAATCGGGTGAACAGGAGAATCAGTTTGCGCGCGACGACCGACGCGGGAGGACGCGCGATTTCCGCGCGCGGTCGGTAATACTTCTAACCTCTGGCCGGTCGCGGGGGGTGAGGGGCGCGGGGGAATCGGGCGAGGGGGGGAGCGCGCCTGACCAATCACCGTCTTGCCTTTCCGTTATAGAAAAGTAGTACGGAAAGGCCGGTCGGTGATTGGTCAGGCGCGCCCCCCCCCTCGCCCGATTCCCCCGCGCCCCTCACCCCCCGCGGCCGGCCCGAGCTCGGAGTACCTGTTACATAGCTACTATCACGTACCTCGAGATTTGGAGAGCAAACATTATTGCAGATATTACAATATTTCCACGCGCAGAAAATTTCACTTTCACCTTCCGAAAACACGTTTGCCCTCGTAAAAATCATAACACGGCAGGTAACCTGCCGAAACTCCGTTGGTCACATGGGTACCATAAGCAGCGTTTACAATGTTAATAGCGAGTTCGCACAATATACAGGTTCCGAGATATTTGATTTGGCGGTTCAACCCCGTTGGCGGTTTAGCCCCGGTCTCCCCTACTACGTTTACGCGAGCGTTACTTCTGTAGTAACTTACGATAATTCCTTCGCGTAAACGGGATTTTCCTTCGCGTAAACGGGATTTTGTAGTAACTTACGATAATTTACTCCGCGTAAACGGGTGAATTATCAGAAGTTACTACAGAAGTAACGCTCGCGTAAACGTAGTAATAGTCGATCAGTAGAAAAGCGCAGTCAAATCAATGAAATAAAAATCATACGAATGTTCGGTAATCTGTCAGGCTATGGATATGCCAGTATGCAATTGCTCCGAATCGATCACATTTTCGACGCTTAACTCCCGAGTTGGAAGACCAGGAAGAAAGGAGAAATTCAAATTCGATTGTCCTTTGGAGTATTACAGACCAGTAAGTCGCAGTGTTAAAATGTACCTGTCACTCTGACGTATCGTGAGTCAGTGAGTCAAGTTTAATAATTATTAAATAAAAAATGTATACCTTATGTAAATTATTAATCAAAGTCTTCGTCTGTTGAATCATCATTGGTGTCATAGTCAGTTGACTGTGCTGTACCGAGGATAAAGTAAAGGCCCCAAATAAAAAAAAAGATTTTAATTGAGGGGACAAAAGAAACTCATCACATTGATTTTGCAACGGACTCAAAATCAGTTTGATGCCACCGTATATAACGAAAAGTCAGCTCTACGCACGAAATTTGTCAAAAAATCTACACAAAGTGCCTACTACTTTTCTGACTCCAACGACTAGGCAGTTTTTTCAATATTATATATTAATAATAAATAATATTATAAATAAGTATAGAAATTAATATAAATAATGTGTTTTTTATTATGTGGACAGATAGTTCCTCGAATGTGGACAGATAGCCCCGCATATGGGGCTATCTGTCTACGCTTCACTTGTCCACTTAAAAAATTCGCCTCTTTAAAATGTTAAAAGATCAACGATTCTAATTATGTTTTTTTTTAATAGCAAGATTGAAAAGTTATACCATTAAAATTTTAGCCAAATATCTTTATTAGTTTTTTAGTAAACTTGAAAAAAACGTAAAGTGTGGACACATGGACACGTGTGGTATTTGTATTTTTCATCACAAAAACTTGCAAAAAAACCGGAGGCAGCTATGGGCAGCTAGTTTTTGTTTATTTTATTAAATAACAGTATAAGCTACAATCCACAATAAGATTTTTTTGAGAACTCTGCAGAACTTGTAACTTTTTCTCTAATTTTGTATAAGTTTCTCATGTAATTTTACAGAAATGTGGACAAATTATATTTATAATATGCTAATTTGTATGTTATTAATATAATATTTGAAATACATGTTCATATTCTACTTACTTTCAACTAAAAGATCTATTTTATAAAATTCAAATCGGTGAAACGTGTGAATTTTGGTATACTTCTAAATACAACGTTACTTTCTCCTTGCGTGCGTGCCAGGTGCTAATCGTTCGGAGGTCACTTTTGTACTGGCTGTATAAAAGCAAGTATAAACAATTCTCACTATCAAACCTCGGTTAATTACATTTCAACCTTCCCTCTACCCAACCTAACAGTCAAAATCCCTAGATTAAAACTTTATTTTTCGACTTTTGGCCAGCTTTTCGGGATTTGGAACCACTGTGCAGCGCCTGTATCTAATTTTGTATATATAAACTGCAGTATTTTTGTATTAAGCAAATATTGTCGTCAGTGACAGTTCTGTGTGCCTAAAATTTTTTTGCGTTTTTGATATAAAATCGACTATAGCGCTCTTCATTTTTGTGCGTACTTTAATTCCGTAAAAGAGTTTTGCAATTCCGTAAAGCCAATTAAAAGTTGTATGTATTTAACTAAATGTCGGTAACGACTGCCACTATAGGATCCCCTTAATCGACCCTACTGGCTATCATTATAATCGTCATGACAATACGGCCATTGATTTTGGTCAGAATCATCAAAATGCTTTTTTCGACCATGGATTTTGGTCCTTCTAACGATTAGCTTATTTACTTCTTTGATTATTTGATTACTCTATTCTATTCTGTTAAACTAAATTATAAAAAACTACAAAATTTAATAAAAGCATTTTTCCATATATTTTATATATAATTTTTGAAGCGTGTGAAAATTTATGTTTTATTATTCTGCAATCCGCATCGAGACGGGTAGCTGCATTGTGCGGGTACCAGCATAGTACGAGTACCCGAATTATCCCGGTACTCGCGGAACCGATTCCATATACCGTATACAGTATCGGGTGAACGGGCAGGTACTCGGATACCCGGAAATCCGGTTCTTTTTTGGAGTTTCTTTTTCTAGTTTAAAACTTTTCTTTGTTAAATGTACTGTTTTAAAAATATTTAAGATGGATGTCTAAAATAAATTACTCCGCATATTTAATAAAGTATTACATACCCTTGATATTTCTACAGGATGTTCTTCTTGTATCATATCCAATGCTGGACTATTGCTGGGTGAGTAACTTACAGGAGTAGTGGCAGGTGATCTATGATGTCTAAGTGGACTTAAATCTAAAGGTGTGGCTGGTGGCTGCGCCGGTGTACCGTGTACGATACTACCCTGTACTGATGTCGTAGTTAAACCACTAAGACCTATTAGTAATAAACAGAAAAAATCATGACATATTAACTTCGAATTTCTTTTCTCAAAGAATTTTTCTTGAATTTGACATATAGAATATACAGAGCGTATAAAAAGTGTCGAAACCCCTAATTTTACGAAACCTACGCATTTTCGAAAAAAATATTATATATAAAAGTTGTGGGGTTTTAAGTGACACGTTACATAGAAATATTAATATAAAGTTGAATAGTGTTGTCAAAGTCAGGTAAAGATTACCTTAGAATTCTTTTTTATTACAAATTTAAAATTATTTGTTATTATACAGGGTGTCACTGAATGTTTGGTACTTTTCTCATATTTAGATAGAGCGAGCCAAACTGAGTCGAAAAGTCATGTACCATTTTGCAATTTTCGCGATAGTTGATGAGTTATTAATGATTAAAAATCGCCGTATTGGCCCGGCCCACCGCCAAATCCAAGCGCGCGGCGAGATGCGGCCGCCCCGCGGTCGGCGCGCGGGCAGTTGTTTTCTACAAGCGGCGATGATTACGCACGAGTGGCGCGTAACGCCGGGCCCCCGTCCTAAGCGATGATAGTTTCTCGCCTTTTTTAAATAGAAATAAAATTTTCTAACAACATAGAAAAATTTTTTGTGCGTACGTATGTACATACGTGTGTACATGCATACACAGGGAAATATCAATTGTACTGCTTAAAAAAGCGATTACTCAATTTACTTTTTTTCTTTTAGTAAGTAACGGTTGTCATTAAGAAAGAATATTTTCTTGATAATAGTCTTAAAATGTACAAATTTTAGAAAGAGTCTTTATCATGTACTCGAAAGAAGAATTTATACTCCTTCAAAGAACATAATAAAATTTTATGAAAGAAAAGTCAAAATAATAAATAAAGTAATATGAGGACCCTCGAGATTAAAATAGGAGAAGTCAAGGCTATGAGGGTCAGAGGCAGATCACAGTGCGTAATATCAGAAATAACTGATTTATTCGTCGTTTTGATACATTACATCGATCCGTACGTTTCGGCTCAGTTTTGAGCCATCTTCAGCGGCAGTTACAGAAATTAAGTTACACGTTCTCCGTACCGTATGGTGAGTTTACCGATTCAAAGTATCAGAAACATAGACCAATTGATCCATATCTGTAAATTTGTTCAATTAATGTTGAGATATTAAAAAGATTCCTTAAGAAACTCACCATTCGGTCTGAAAAACGTGGAATACAGAGCCATGTACATAATGAATACTCTTTGCGAGAAGACTTGACGATCTTGTCGACACGACACACAATGATATGAAAAGTCTTGCAAGAAGAGGCATGTCGTAGGTCAACACACCGGCGAGGATTATAACAAAGCACGATTTGACACCGTCTCAAAATGACACGGATTTTTTGCATCATGCATATGTCACGGTTTTGAACAAATTGTAATCCATGCTCATGAACTTTGGTCGTTGGCAAATCGGGGTTTTACTATTGGTATACATGCAATATTGTGACAGTGTCAAATCGTGCTTTGTTATAATCCTCGCCGGTGTGTTGACCTACGACATGCCTCTTCTTGCAAGACCTTTCATATCATTGTGTGTCGTGTCGACAAGATCGTCAAGTCTTCTCGCAGAGAGTATTCATTATGTACATGGCTCTGTATTCCACGTTTTTCAGACCGAATGGTGAGTTTCCTAAGGTATCTTTTTAATATCTCAACATTAATTGAACGAATTTACAGATATGGATCAATTGGTCTATGTTTCTGATACTTTGAATCAGTAAACTCACCATACGGTACGGAGAACGTGTAACTTAACTTCTGTAACTACCGCTGAAGATGGTTCAAAGCTGAGCCAAAACGTACGGATCGATGTAATGTATCAAAACGACGAATAAATAAGTTATTTCTGATATTACGCACTGTGATCTGCGTCTGACCCTCGTAGCCTTGACTTCTCCTATCAAAATAATTAGCAAATCAAATTTTTGTTTTAATTTTATATTCTTAACTGAAGAACTGAATAATTAGAATTTAGAATATTATTTATTTTAAGTAGTATTATCAAGAAAACATTTTTTGTAAAGATCATCGTTACTTAAAAGAAGAGAAAACTGAGTAATTGGTTTTCTTAGCACTAGAATAATATTTTTTGCGTGTGAATTTTGCGTACATAAATAGCAATCGCGATATAAGATCGCGAGCCAAAAAATAATTATTTTTTCTTTTTGTGGCAAGAAAATGATAAAGCGCTATTATTTCCACACACCACCTTGCGGCAGATAGCATGGCGCATTTTTTTAAGTAACACATTACATAGCAATATTTAGTATGACCTTGAAGAGTGTTGTCGTTAGGTAAAGGTTATATAAAGATTAGGGGAGACCGGGGCGAAGTTGTCACTATTTTTTCGGTGCCGATTTTTAACAACAAAACAAATAATTTTAGTAAAATGTGGTATATCGTTGTAAAGAGTGAACCCTTGGCTACAAAATTTATAAGAAAATTGTTGGTCTACGTCGCTTTGTTCAACTGGTATAGAGTGAAAACAACAAAGGTGCAAAAATTGAAATGTTAAAATTGCCGGGGCAGAGTCGTCACTCCATTCTCGGACTGAATTTTAAATGAAAATTCATAATTCCGATCATGAAAAATGATAGGAGACATTTTATAAATTATTTTTTAATAGAAAAATGGAAACATTAATTAAAAACACGATAGCGGAAAATAATTACAAGAAAAGCGCACACACTTATGTGCCCTACGCTCGCACGAAATGCACTGTTTCTCATCGGCTCTATTCTGTCATCTCTAAGCACACGCAGCACATATTATCCAAATCCAAATCCTCGCCGGAATCCGACCACTGCTGCTTCTTTGACTTTGATTTTCGCCCGAAGCCTCCATGATATGGCTTGGTGACGACTTCGGCCCGGACAGACTTTAAGTTTGATCGCTCATGAAATATTAGAAATCAACAAAAATAAAAAAAATTTTACTGGATTCGTGTTCAGCATGGATTACTCTTCAGAATCACTTATCTCGAGATTCGGAGAAAATAATATTTAAAATATTTAAAATTTTCGACGCGCAAAAAATTTTACTTTTGACCTCCGAAAACACTTTTGCCTTAAGGGTCGACAGGAGTTAGAGTGGAGACCTCTGTCGGGTGTGCTTAGCTGCGAGTCCGTATTTTATTTATTATACATTTTTTAAGAGCCAAAATGGAAAATCCGGCTATGTACCGGGTTGCGGCTGATCTTACTGATTAAAACGAGCATAAGTTTAATGAGATTCGTTAATTAATTTGGCTAAAATTTGAGAAAAACCGTTTCAAAGCAGTTTTGCAAGCTACGGAAGAGCCTCTATGAAAAATATTTGAAAAGCTGCTTTAAAACGGTTTTTCCCAAATTTTAGCCAAATTAATTAACGAATCTCATTAAACTTATGCTCGTTTTAATCAGTAAGATCAGCCGCAAACCGGTACATAGCCGGATTTTCCATTTTGGCTCTTAAAAAATTTATAACAAATAAAATACGGACTCGCAGCTAAGCACACCCGACAGAGGTCTCCACTCTAACTCCTGTCGACCCTTAATGAAAATCACAACATGGCATATAATCTCACTAAACTCCGTTGGTCACATGGGCACTATAAGTAGTGTTTACAATATTAATGGCGAGTTCACACAACATACAGATTTCAAGATAATTGTAGTGACGACTCCGCCCCGGTCTCCCCTACTTCGAAATTTTTAAATAAAAACCTCAATTTTTTATTGCATATTCTTGTAGCTTATCTCAAGAGCTTTTCAAAACACTATAATAAAGTATTTTTTATTAAGTATTTTTCAAGTTATGGAGCTTGAAAATTGCAGTATCGCTGGCATCATCATTACCCAAAAATAATAGTCAAGAGGAGTTAGACCGAGGTGTCCAATCCTCTTCTCCCTCATTTTCTTTCTTTTCATCCTATGAGGAGCCCCTTCCTATGAGGGTCCAATGGGAGCCTCCAATGACCCAATCGCCCTCCCCCTCCCCTCGCACCAGCCCTCACTCACTGGATCGACATTCCGAAAGGGTATAAAAGTAACGCCAGGATATTCAGTATTCTTTCTCGCGCATAACGCGCATAATCACGCGGGTAGGATGATAGAGTTCAGAGCGGTCTCTGCTTCTGCCGAGGACTTTTATCTTTTTAATTCGCAAATTAATAAATTAAAAATTAAAAAGTGTGCAAGTTAGAAACTTGCACATTGCTTCCTTATAATTACGGATTGTTAGCATTGTTCCTATTCAAAGCTAGCTTGTTTTTGAGCAACATAATTATTAACATAAAATAGTATGGCTTTCTCATAGAGGAAGCTTTATGGACGAAATAAAATGATACGGAAGCAATGTGCAAGTTTCTGATCCACTAGATTTTTTCTTCGATGTTTCTTGAAAGTATGCAAATTTAAAATTTAAAAACACACACGCACGCACGCACGCACGCACGCACGCACGCACGCACGCACGCACACACTTACTCAAATACTTTTAGTTGCACAATAGGCCTGGTGATGTTGTTGCTGTTATACTATAGTTATTATTAAGGGCAACGGCTCATGGAGGCCAAAAGGTTGATTTTTGGGGATCATGCGTATGATGACTTTTGATCAGCATCACATAAATTATCTATTTCCAAAGTTTCAGCCAATTTCACCGAAATCCACTATCCCACAATAGTATTGAAATAACACCTTATTTTGACTTTTGAACGATGACAGCATCTAAACGGTTGATTTTTATGAATATTGCCCTTGTGACTTTTGTGATCAGTATCACATAAACTAGTTAAATCCAAAGTTTCAGCTTATTTCACCGAAACCCAAAATACGTATGATTATGGCGGGGTCCTTTCATCTGCTTACTATTTTGTAGATGTGACAATCATGCTTTTGCTCATCTTGATACTTCAGATATACATATAGACACTTTCTGTTTCACTGCCTGTATCGCTGGTGCGCACACTTAGCGTGAAGCCCCTTATACAATGCAATAGCGATAGCGATAGCGACAAAATTGCTGACAAAGGTACAGCACTGATACATGGCTTCCGATAGGTTGAAAATTTTGTCGCTGTTGCTATCGCTATCACTATCGCCTCGCATTGTGTCTGGGAATTGAGACACTGTCATGTCTCTTGTATTAGGGCTGGTGATTTACTTCGAAGGTTTCGATATTCGAAGCTTCAAAGCTTCGAAGCTTCGAAAAATATATTCGTGTGAATGGCGAATTCATTTAGAGGACGTTAAAAATATTCTAAATAAAAAGAATTAATTAATATACATGCTTAAAAAATATGTAATTATTCCTAAAGTACAATTTTGAAGTATTATAACTTAGAGCTCGGAAAAAGAAACGGATACCCAGATACTCGGGTACAATAGTTAGTTCCCGTCACCTCCCTGTTAAGCGCAGAGGTGGACACCCGGTGGGGTTTTAGTCGGTAAAAGTCCGACATAAAAAAAAAAGATACTCGGGTACCCGCCCGTTCGCCCGTTACCCGTGTATACGGATCTGGACCAGTTCCGCGGGTACCCGGATAATTCGAGTAGGGGAGACCGGGGCGAAGTCGGCCCCGGGGCGGAGTCGTTTTTGCAATTATCTCGAAATCTGTATGTTGTGTGAACTCGCCATTAATACTGTAAGCGCGGCTTATGGTGCCCACGTGACCAACGGAGTTTAGTGAGGTTACGGTTACGTACCATCCCAGATAACCAAGCGTGCGATTCCCGCACAAAATACTGCTACCGTATTGTTACTGTACTGCCACGAGATGTCAGCGTACGGCGTAGCTGTGTGGTGACTATTCCCTAGACAGCGCCAGCTTGACGATATCCCTAGACGGCGCCACTTTACCATTCTACATTAATATATATTCACTGTTGGTAAGAAGTCGAGAGAGATCTAAGTTTGTAATAAAGACGTTAACATCGTAAAAAAAGCAATCTATCGATTCTATTGATAATACCCTCGCTACATATTGGTGACCCCGACAAGGAACATCGAATCGCATTAAGATGATAACACGTTCGCCGCCAAAGTCGACGACCGCGGAAAATACGGCAGCAATACCAAATCAGCACGATGATACCGCTCGAGGAACGCACGATGATACCGCCCAAGGATCGCAAGCCGATGCCGACCATCGCCTATTAGGCCAAGAAGAACAACAACTAGCGGTAATTAAAGCTCGCCAAATTACGTTGCCGCCTTTCTACAAGCAAAATCCACGCTTATGGTTTGCACAAATCGAGTTGGCATTTTTAAACAACAGTATTACTTCCGATATAAGTAAGTTTCGACAGCTAGCCGCTCAGCTTTCTGGGGAAGTTTTAGATAGCGTATCGGATATAATCCTCGCACCTCCTCAAGACGGGAAGTATGAAGCCCTTAAAAAACGAATAATTGCGTCCTACGATGAAGGAGATGAAAGACGACTTCGCCGCCTCCTTCGCGGTAACGAGATGGGCGACGAAAGACCCACGGCCTATCTTCATCGACTTAGAAATTTAGCCACAGGCCAATGTAGTGAGCCGGTATTACGATCTCTCTTTTTAGAACAACTGCCAGATCAAATACGCACTATTTTAGCAGTCTCCGATACACAAGATTTAGGATGTCTAGCAGAAATGGCAGACAGGGCAATGGACATCATAAGACCATCCGTTTTAGCCGTATGCACCACGGGAGACACGCCTACCACAAAAAACAACACTAGAGGTGAGTCCGCACATACAAGTTCTATAGATGCACTCACATTGCAGATTGAGGCTCTTGCCAAGAAGTTAGAAAAGAAATTTCAGCCCCGCCGTTCACGCTCACGAAGCCGAGGGCGACAGCCAACCGGGCGCTCACCAGCACGAGCCATCAAAGGTCAACCTACCCTTCCATGCTACTACCATAGAAAGTTTGGTACTGAGGCCCGCAATTGTCGAGAGCCCTGCGGGTGGCCGAAAGCGCAAGAAAAACAGGAAAACTAAAGCAGGCCCCGCGGATTGAGGCGACCTCGGGTCCAGGAAATACTCAAAACCGCCTCGCCATCCTGGATACAAATTCAGGAACGAGGTTTTTAATAGATACCGGCGCGGATGTCTCCGTTCTACCCAAGAAGTCTCTAATCCGACGTGCAACTCCAACAGATCTTAAAATTTATGCAGCAAACGGCACTGCAATCAACACGTATGGCGTTAAAACTCTTACATTAAATTTATCGCTACGCAGACCTTTCAAATGGGAATTTCTAGTAGCTGACGTCGAACAAGCAATAATTGGAGCCGATTTCCTGAAACGTCATAACCTTTTGGTGGACTT
Source organism: Temnothorax nylanderi (assembly GCF_030848795.1). Taxonomy (NCBI): domain Eukaryota; kingdom Metazoa; phylum Arthropoda; class Insecta; order Hymenoptera; family Formicidae; genus Temnothorax; species Temnothorax nylanderi. The sequence goes on from NW_027249228.1 coordinate 43,343, forward strand.
ACATGGCCGTCGCCTTATTGATGGAACAACGAAGCTCAAAGTTGATGGAGACTTAACTCCGTGTTGCACCCCATCACTTTCAACCATCAGTAACGATAACCCATATAGTGATCTCTTACGAGAATTCAACAGCGTCACTCGTCCAGCAAAAATTCAAGAGCCTAAACACGCAGTTCAACATCATATCATTACTGAAGGTCCCCCCGTCGCCGAACGAGCCCGCCGTCTCTCACCGACTCGTGCAAAGACCGCACGCCTCGAATTCGAACGTATGCTACACGAGGGTATCTGTGAACCATCCTCTAGTCCTTGGGCCAGCCCCCTTCATATGGTTCGCAAGAAGAATGGCGGATGGAGATTATGTGGCGACTACCGCCGCGTAAATAAGAAAACACGACCGGATAGATATCCTGTCCCTCATATACACGATTTTGCACATCGTCTACGAGGATGCAAAGTATTTACCGTATTAGATTTAGTTAAAGCCTTTCATCAAATTCCTATAGCACCCGAAGATCAGCAGAAAACCGCTATAATAACGCCTTTTGGCCTTTTCCAGTTCAAACAAATGACTTTCGGATTATGTAATGCCGCGCAATCGTTTCAGAGGCTAATGGACACAGTCCTTAGAGGATTAGAATACGCCTTCTGTTACATAGACGATATTATCATCGCATCGAAGACGCCACAGCAGCACAGAAAACACCTCCGAGAAGTTCTTAGAAGACTACAAGAGCACGGACTGTCTATCAACCTCGAGAAGTGCACATTCGGCGCATCGGAAGTTCGATATCTCGGACACTTAATCAACAGCGAGGGAATAACTACTCTCAAAGACAAAGTCGCTGCAATTATCAATTACCCAAAGCCACGAACAATAATGGAGCTACGCAGATTTCTTGGATTAATAAATTTTTATCGTAGATTCGTCAAGAATGCCGCCGTTACTCAAGCGCCTCTTAATGCACTTATCAAAGGGTCCACTAAACGAGACAAACGTCCAATATCTTGGATTGCCGAAGCAGAACGTGCGTTTGACGAGTGCAAACAACAGCTCGCAAATGCATCCCTCTTGGCTCACCCCAGCGAAGACGGACCATTAATCCTGTGCACAGACGCATCGAACACAGCTATAGGAGCAACTCTACAGCAAGTACAAGAAGGTAAACGCGTACCTCTAGGATTTTATTCACGAAAATTATCCGAGGCACAAAAGAAATTTAGCACATATGATCGCGAACTACTCGCAATTTACAATAGCATTAAATTCTTTCGTTATATGCTCGAAGGACGCGAATGTATCATTGCAACCGACCATAAACCATTAATCTACGCGTTCGACCAAAAGTCTGACAAAGCTTCACCGCGTCAATTACGTCATTTAGATTACATTGGACAATTTTCTACTAAAATCGTGCATTTACCTGGAGTAGATAATACTGCCGCAGATGCATTATCTCGCATTCAAGCTATCAGTATGCCTGTAATAGTCTCCACTGAAGACATAGCAGACGCACAAGCTGAAGATCAAGAATTACAACTCCTATTACAATCTCAGACTAGTTTAAAACTACGCAAATTACGCTTAGACAATACCGAACGCACAATTTACTGCGATATTTCCGGCGATGACGTTCGTCCATACATTCCTCAATCTCTCCGAAGGAAGATTTTTGATAACACTCATCGCGTATCACATCCGGGAATTCGTGCCACTAAGCAACTTATCACGCGAAGATTTGTCTGGCCCGATATTAACAAAGATATAACTCACTGGGTCAAAACATGCCTTGCTTGCCAACGCGCAAAAATTCAGCGTCACAACCGTAACATCCCTGAACATATTAAAGTTCCTGACACAAGATTTTATCACGTACACCTTGACATTGTTGGACCTCTGCCCGTATCTCGCGGTTACAGGTACTGTCTCACAGCCATCGATAGATTCACTCGTTGGCCTGAAGCGACGCCCTTAGCAGATATAACAGCTGATACTATCGTCACGGCGTTTTACGCTACATGGGTTGCCCGTTTTGGAGCTCCAGCCCTAATTACGACAGATCGTGGATCGCAATTCGAGTCTGCATTATTCGAAGCCTTAACCAGGTTACTTGGAGCTAAAAGAGTAAGAACAACACCATACCATCCAGCATCCAACGGTGCAATAAAACGATTCCACCGCTCTTTAAAAGCAGCCATCCGTACCCACGCAAACATCGAATGGGTAGACGTCTTGCCTACGGTACTCCTAGGACTACGAGCCAGCCTGAAGGAAGATATTAAAACTAGTGCAGCTGAGTTGGTATACGGAACACCACTTCGACTTCCAGCGGAATTCTTCGTCGACGAAGATCCTTCACCAGATCCTCAAGTCTTTGTAGAACGCCTGCGTCAACATATGCGCAAGGTTCGCCCCGAGCCAGCAGCTCATCACAACAAGCCAAAAGCTTTCGCTCTCAAAGATCTGTAATCGTGCTCGCACGTGTTTATTCGCGTTGGAGGCACCAAGAGGCCGTTAGATCAACCATATGAAGGTCCGTACGAAGTTATAGAACGAATTTCTGACAACGTGTTCAAGATCAATGTAAAAGGAGAACCAGCAACTATTTCTACAGAACGATTAACCCTTAAATGCCACCCGGGGTCCAGCGGATGATATATTTTCAAATGTTCCCGCCAAATATGGAGCTCATATTTATTTATTTATTATTTTTTATTTTTTTGATTTTGGAGCCAACATTTTAACTGTTGGCGATCTTAATTTTTTATACTATGTTGAAATTGAAATTTTAACAATATAAGCATTTTATTCTCTTTTCTAAGCCTTGAACAACATTGAAAATAATTTTCATAACTAAATATCAAAAAATCAATAAGTAAGGAGACATTTTTCATGCTGGGGTCTTTTAGACCCCATGTGTCATTTACGAGATTCTTGAGAGGTGTGGCATTTAAGGGTTAAAACCAGCTTATTTTGAAATTCTCCCGGCAACACCTGACGAGACGGACACCTCTTCGCCAACGATCCCAGGCACCTCATCAACATTGAAGACCTATCCAGCTCCGAAGACTAAGAAAACCGTCAGTTTCAGAACATAAAATCCTGAAGATTATTAGGAAGGGGGGTAGTGTGGTGACTATTCCCTAGACAGCGCCAGCTTGACGATATCCCTAGACGGCGCCACTTTACCATTCTACATTAATATATATTCACTGTTGGTAAGAAGTCGAGAGAGATCTAAGTTTGTAATAAAGACGTTAACATCGTAAAAAAAAGCAATCTATCGATTCTATTGATAATACCCTCGCTACAGCTGTACAGTACCAGTACAAAAATGATACATGATACTGGTACAGCGTACCATTCTGGTACTATCATCGTACCAGTACTGCGTACTGTTCGGTTTATATGCGCAATAGGAACTGTACCATATCAGTACAGCGTACTGAGCATGTATTGAAATCTAAAATTATTATATTTTTTAATTTTAAAACGAATAAGATATATCCTTACTATATTTTGGCGCGCGCAATCGACGCAAGCGCGGCCAGACGGGATGTGATAGCCCACATTGCCAATTGGCAAGCTGAAAACGCGATCTAATTCTGATTGGTCGACTGTGCTGGGTACACCTTATGCCGCCTTAATGGAGAAGTTCGTGCAGTGTAAATCCGCCATAATAACGGAAAGTCTCCTCCCAACGGCCAGCGCGGCTATTTTGTTTTTCTCTGCGCATTGTTCTTTTCTGCGATAACGTGAACCCGTACGGACGTGTTTTCCTTACTTCCGTAATTTTTCAAGTTATTACGGAATATTCAGGAGGTTCAGGAATATCTTAAGGATTTGAGAATCATTGTTATTCATTCAGTATCTGAGGTAAGTAATTTTTCATGTAACAACTCACTCTGTATACATATATGTTATTTATATAACTGCTGCATTGTCTTGTCGACACTCGACATTGATTTCTTTGTTATAAATTCTAAAAGTAAGAGCTAAATCATTAATTGCTACTGAGCGGTTAAACGTCCCTGTTAAACGTCCCTGGTAACGCAATCTGATAGCTCAGATACGTCCCGAAGAAGTGCGCAAGAAAACAGTCCAAAATTGCGACAGATGTGCATAATATCTGTGATTGAACGAGTACTTACTGTACTATTGCAGCAGTGTCTGCTGTAAGAAGCTACTGTGAAATTTATATATAAAAATTTATCACAGGTTATAATCACAGATATTATAATCACAGCTATATTATGCACTTCTATCGCAATTTTGTACTGTTTTCTTGCGCACTTCTTCGGGACGTATCTGAGCTATCAGATTGTGTTACCAGGGGTCTATTGAGTGTGACTTGTTAAAAAATTAAACATTATATATATATTATATATATATATATATTGTAACATATATGTACTAGATATGTATCAGATTGTGACTCTGAAGTTCTTCATTTCTAATTTCTAAATACCCTTAGTCAATCGTAAAATTATTTAATTTGGGGGAAATAATTTAAATTAAAATATCTATTTTTTCTCAATATTTTTTCTTTTTTAGGTGTATTAATAATTTTTGACATATTTATTCATATAGAACTTCTCGAACTTTTTAAAGAAAAAACTTCTTAAATCTAATTCACCGTTTAGAAGTCAAACAACTGTTAGATGAACAGTAAGATGAACTTAGAAGCGTGTTAATTTTAGTCTTACAATAAGGGAGGGCTCAGAACTGAACTCTGCCGATTTTGATGAAACTTGACAGGATTACAGAGAAAATTTTTTCAAATATGTAATGATATCCTAATTTGGGTGCCAACGGTCAATCGTTTCTGAGATATTTTAATAATAAATATAGCATTTTTAGAGTAGAATTTATTAGGATACTCACATACAAGTATTTGGCGTAGTGGATAAGTAATTGCTTCATAATTTGTAAACTCGTTTAAATCCCACAGTTAATTTCTTTATAACATCAATGTTTTACAATAAAAATAATTATATTGTTGATATAAAAAATAAATTATTTTATGATATAAAAAATGTATATTATATAAATTGTAATAGAAATAATTATAATATAAAATAACGTATAAAATAATTATGAGGGTGGTTACCATATCCACTACGCTACAAATACTTGTCTGTGAATGTCCTAATAAACTCTACTCTAAAGACGCTACTAAATATTAAAATTGATTATTAAAATATCGGAAACGATTGACCGTTGGCATCTAAATAGGGGTATTATTACATTCGAGGGAATTTTCTTTGTAATCCTGCCAAGTTTCATCAAATTTGGCAGAGTTCAGTTCTAAGCCTTCCCTTTTAAGATTTCATAGTACAGGATAGTTTAATTTTCAGTCTATATCAAGAGACACGGTAGTGTCTCGCGCCAAGTACACGCGGAGCGAGACCAACCGTGACTCTTTTACGCGACGCGACGGGTTGCGAGTACTCGAGATGTTGAGATCTCGATAACGAGTGAACGGATCAAGTTCTAAGTAGGCTTGATCGATAGCTTGGGGTCGACTTGGGGGGGGTATCTCCTATAATATTTTCCGCTACGTGCCCTACGAGCGGAGATATTGGGACGCAAAGTCCAAATGTGAAAAATTTTATTTAAGATACTCCTCCTCCTCCTCCTCCTAACGCTGCGATTATAACATACATATAACAGAGTAATGTCACTTTCACTTTTTCGACATTGGCGGCGCTTTCGCCAGCGCGCTGTCACAGTCAGTTCAGTTAATACGTGTGTGTAAGTGTGTACTGCGCGCAGTGCAGATAGTGCCGATAGTGCGTTCAGTGCGCTGTCACTGACAGTTCAGTTAACCTATCGAGAGACACGGTAGTGTCGGAGCGAGACCGACCGTGACTCTTTACGCGACGCGACGATTAATTCAAGGTAATTGTTTTATATGTAATTATATATCTATTATTCTATATATATTACTGTTACTTACTATACTACGTTTACGCGATTACGCGAGTGTTTACACAGGTTAACCTAGATATATTGACGGCATGGAGCTGATGCCGAAGAGATCCCGTTTACGCGAAGGAATTATCGTAAGTTATCGTATCGTTTTCGTAAGTTACTATACAGAATTAAGTAACGCTCGCGTAAACGTAGTATAGGTTAGATTACCGGTTTGTCTTTGTTACTCGTTGCCAAAAAAGAAAGATAGAACGACGTTTGTGTCGGCTTGTGTCACTTGCTGGAAAGCTCCCTATGTATGCAAGTTTAACGCCTATTGAGTTAATATGAAATAATTTTCCTAAATGTAATAAAAATAACACGATGTTATATATGCGGTTTGCCGTGATTATATATATATATATACACATGTGATTTCTGCCCAGTGCTCTGAATGTTATGTGATTTTCGCCCAGTGCTCTGAATGTCATCTAGTCATACATATCATGCTTTGATACAAGGAACGTGAAAAAGAGCAGGAAAAGAAAAGAACAAACAGAAGAGACAGATTCAAGCTTTGTCTTTTAATCTGGATGAAGACAATGCTGAAAAATCCCCGCAGTCAGAAAATGAGCAATCTGATGGCCTCGCGATTAAGAAGATTAAGAAAAATCCAGATGTAGATACAAGTTTCTTGCCAGATAGGGAAAGGAAGGAGGAGGAAAATAAACTTAAGGAAGAATTGAAGCAAGAATGGGCTAGAAAGCAGAACGCGTTGAAGGAAGAAGAAATTGAGATCACATTCAGTTATTGGGATGGATCTGGCTATCGTCGGAGTGTTATAATGAAGAAAGGTGAATGTCTCAGTGATTTAGAGAATTTTTAAGTTATTAAAATACTCCAGTGTCACTTTTGGAGTAACATTGGCGTGATATATAATGTTCTACTGCATAAATTAAATTTTCACATACAGGTAATTCTATCTATCAGCTTCTTCAGAGATGTTTAGAAGTTCCGAAGCGTGAATTCAGCGAGCTTAAAACAGTAATGGTAGATCAGTTAATGTATGTCAAGGAGGATCTTTCTTATATTACCGCACCATTATACGTTTTACGATTTTATTGTAACTAAGGTAAAGATACTAAGTGATAAAACTTATGAAGCAATATCACAATGTTGGCATGTTATTTTAATGTATGTAATATTGCGATTAGGCACGAGGAAAAAGCGAACCTCTGTTCACATTTGACGTTCACGATGATATTCGTGTTATGCACGATGCTTCTGTCGAAACCGAGGAATCACATGCCGGAAAATTTTACTTAGGTATTTATCATTAAAAGAATACTTTGTATAATTCTCTTTTATGTTATTTCTCACTAGATCATGGTACGAGAGGAACAAACACATTTTTCCAGCGAGTAGATGGGAACCTTTTGATCCAATGAAAAGTTATGATAAGTATACAGTGTCGGATAAAAATAGGAAGAAAGATAAAATCTGATAAACTTAGATTCAACGAATTGTCCAATTTCGTTTAAAGGATTCAGACAGAGCGTGTTCCTCGCGCATCTCGCGGACCTCCCGGATCACCGCCTGAAGTGTGACTATTTCAGTCGTCATCTCCGCGGCGTCCGACTGTGGAGTCGCTATCCTGAGCCGTTTCCTTGCGGCCATGGGAAAATTCCTGGCCGTGGTATCGCCGCTCGTCGGTCCTCGCTCGTCCGGTCCTCGCTCGTCCGATCCTCGCTCGTCCGATCCCGGACGAGCCCCCAAAATGTGACGCTCGTCCGCGCGTTCGTCGCACTCGCACTCCCGCCACTCTCGCGAACGCGCCGCGCTTCCCCGTCACCGGGAATAAGAATACTCTTATTTAAAAAAGGAACGGATTTATTGCCCTCAATACATCCAGACACGTCTGTCCGGTTCAAGATCCAGAGCGTAAATCTGACAAACGATATTTACAAACAACCGTTGCTAGGACGATTCGCGACTACTCGCTACGGGGCGACTCGTATGAGCGCACGGCACAGCGAGCGCACAGCACGGGCGTAACAATATATAAACTTTGTATTTAAATACCTTGTATTCCCTCGTTGGATTAAATATTTTAATAAAATATTTTTATTTTGTACTGTTTCTCTGTAATTCTTTGTGACCACTAAAAAATACACATGTAAACTTTGTATTTAAATATCTTGTATTCCCTTGTTAAATTTAAATAAAATTTTTTAATCTTATAAAATTGTTATCATACATTCTTTTTCTAATTGACACCATGTAAAGATTTTTCAAAGTAGTGCAACAATTATTTTTTGAGGCAATATATATGTTCTCTCTGTAATTGGCGCTGTAATTTAAAGAGATATCATTTCTTTTTTGTAATTGTAATAGATCACTTGAAACGCGACTCTTCTTTGATAAGGTAACATAATTTTGTGATGTGTATCACTTGGGTTATAATTTTTTGGAAATAAAGATACTACTGCTTAGATTTTTTCGAGATTTTTCGAGATACAAAGAGTACGTCTACCACTTGTTACTTAGGTTTTTTCGAGGTATAATACTACCACTTTCTTTTTTTTCGAGGTAACAATATATACACGCCTTTTTGTAGTATTACGCATTTTATAAACAGTATGTACAGGGTAAAGCTATTTGGAGGTATTATACTACCACTTTGTTTTTTTCGGGGTAACAACATAATACATATACACTACTATGCGTGTACTTGGCGCCTTTTTTTACCTTTTTTTTAAAAAAGGTAATTTTGTACGGATTGTCAATACACCATTATAAATTTTTAATTTGTAATAATGATTTAATGGTTAAATAGAAACTTAATTTAACAAATGTGTTTGTTTAATTGTACGTATTTTCAATCATTTTATGCTTTACACCGTTTCATTCTTAATCTACAGGTCAGATTGCTGAAGTAATTACAACGGACGAGGTTTGTATAATTTGCTGCAGGTATTTTATTTATCTTATTCTTATTTATTAAGATTATTTTCAGAAAGACTCCTAATAATAAATTATTTTCGTCAATCACTTGCAAATACATTGGTATACATAATTTCATTTATATTTTTTTCAGGGTTTTATTACGTATCATTGAGTATTATGTTAACCAGAAAAAACTTGTCTTTTTTGGTTTAGGCTTTTTCACCTCAGACTTTATTTACTCTTTCTTGAGTTGTAATTTTTTCGTCTTGTCTATTTCTTTTGTTCATATTCCATTTTATCAATATGTTGCGTTTGGCAAACAGGCGCAGTCGCAAGCCTTATCATTTACTATCTGCAGTACATCGTCGTCGTTTGGAAAAATTAGAAAGAGCTGCACGTAATGAATACGAATATTTACAACAGCAGAATTTAGATGTTGCTAATGCTAGAGCCGATTCAGACTTTGTTGACGAAGGTCAAATTCTTGCAGAATGCAGTCAGACTGAGGAAGATGAAATTTCTGTATCTTCTGATGCATCAGCTAATGATGTGCAATGTGCTTTTAATGAGGTCGATGAAGTATTAAGTTCTTCAGACGATGCTGAATCCATTTCAGATTATGATGATGCGGTGGATATTGAGCCTCGAGACACTATTGATAATTTTCAAGAACGCCTTGCTGAAGTCTTCGTACGCAGTGATATGTCTCATTCGCAAATAAATGCTGTTTTACAGGTTGTTCGAACACATCCTTGTTTATCTACTTTGCCAAAGGATAGTAGAACTCTTTTAAAGACTCCACGTACCGCGCATCCCACACTTAACATTGCAGGGGGTGAATATCTCCATTTAGAATTTGAGACAGGAATTCTTTCCATTCTTCAACAAACCTCTCCGGAACTGATTCCACTTGACACTTTGATGGTAGACTTTAGTACAAATGGTGCAACACTAGATGGACAGGGAAAAATTCAAATGTGGCCAATACAAATTAGGATTGCAAATATTCGTCGAAGTAAACCAGAAATTGTAGGCGTCTGGCGAGGGTCATCAAAACCAAATAATGCGCAGGAATTATTCCAATATTTTGTGGATGAAGTTCAGGATGTATTAAATCGTGGAGTTGTTTTTCATAATCAATTGAAAGTAATTGAATTGAGATGTTTCATAGCAGATTCTCCTGCGCGAGCTTTTGTATTGGGTCATAAAGGCCATGGCAGTATATTTCCGTGTTCAAAATGTTGGATTCGGGGAAATTGGCTTCGTCGTGGAGTAGTAGCTTATCGTGGTATTCAGCACAGGCCCCGTACAGACGAAGAATACAGACAGCGCATTGATGGAGAACATCATACAGATTCTGACTCTGCTCTGCTTACTTTAGAGATAGGGTTGGTAACTCAAACGGTCTTCGACTTGATGCACACTGTTTTTCTTGGTGTCGTCCCAAAAATAAATAGCGTTTTTGTTAATGGAAAATATAATCCAAATTTAAAACTTTCAGCCAGATCACTTGACATTATTACTAAACGTCTACAGCAAGTTAAGAATTACTGCCCTAAGGAATTTTCACGAAAACCGCAATTCATGAAAAAATATGGAGGGTTTAAAGCTACGGAAAATCGCCAACTTCTTTTGTATACTGCCCCAGTTGTTTATTATGGACTTATAAATCCTGCTGCATATAAACATTTTCTTCTATTACATTCCGCCATTCGAATTCTAGTCAGTTCTTCCTTATCAGAAGACCGTCTTGATTTTGCACACACAGCAATAAACATTTTTGTAAATAGAGCAGAAGATATATATGGTCCAGAAATTCTTTCTTACATTACTCATTGTCTTTTACATCTCGTAGATGACGCGAGACGCTTTGGCTCATTGAATGAATTGTCCATGTTTCCATATGAAAATAATATGACGTATTTCCGCAAAGCTTGCCGGAAGCCTCATCAACATTTGCAGCAAATCGTAAATAGGCGACTTGAAAAGTTACAAGTTACACAAAACATCGTACATAATGTAACTGAAGAAGTGATACGTTCCAGTAGACCCTGGGTTAGTCCTGTAGTTTTTGATACTCCCCTAGATAGTCGTCAATTTCAGATCTTAGACACAGGAAAATTTCGTATATCGGTGAAGAATCAGGATAATACGGTAATATTACACAATTCAAAGGTTTGTCTTGTTCAGAGCATCATTCTCTCGCGTGAGCATTATCAGTTGGCGGTTAAAGAGTTTTGCAGAGTTGAAGATTTTTTCGATGTTGGTTTGCCATCGTCATCAGTAGGTGTCTTCCGATGTTCTTTATTATCTGATGAAGTCAATGTAATAGATCTTAATGAAGTGGAGAGTAAATGTTTTCGCATGCCTTATTGGCACACTGAAGGCCATACAGATCCTATTGTTGACGTCTGGATAGTTGCAGTCATTCTACATACTATAGATTAAGATGCCTTCATTAGGTGAGTTATCTCAAATCATTATTTAGATGAGTCAACGAGGGAGAGGAAGAGGAGCGGACAAGACGTACAAACTCCAAGAGTTGCAATGGCTGGATGCGGATATTGCAAAATATTGCACATCCCGTCCCGAAAAGAACACACAAAGACACATGGCACAAAACATCACAACTACACAAAGACAGAATGCACCATTACAGCAGCATTCACAATCCCCAGCAGCATCATCCCTGCATGCTTCATCATCATCATCATCATCATCACTCTCACCTGCACAATCACATAAACACATGCCCCCTCCATCAGCTCCATTACAGCATAAACTCATCTCATCACACTCACCTTCACCAGCTACAAAATCATTCACACGAAACAGTCATTCACTATCAAAAACATCACCACAACATAAACAAATATTATCACGCTCTCCTTCACCAGCCACAAAATCACTCACACAAAACAGTCATCCACTATCAAAACTATCATCACAACATAAACAAATGTCATCACGCTCTCCTTCACCACCCACAAAATCATTCACACGAAACAGTCATTCACTATCAAAACCATCATTACAACATAAACAAACATTATCACGCTCTCCTTCACCAGCCACAAAATCATTCACACGAAACAGTCATCCACCATCAAAACCATCACCACAACATAAACAAACGTTATCACAACCACCACCATCATCTGTACAACGGAATCGCCTATCTCCAGCCAGACAAGGACATAAAGAAGAGTGGACAAAAGACGGGGAAACATCTTGTGATATAATACGATCTGTAGAGTAAGTTTCAAGAAGGATCACAGCAATAGTCATCTAGTGCACGGATAAAGACATTAATTTTATTTCAGAATGATTGTGACGCAACTAAATCGGATGGAAGAGCGACAAATTTTGATTGAAAAGAAAATCGAGTAAGTATTAACGAATTTTCTGAAGAATAGCAAGCAACGTATTATAAATGAATTTTTAATTCCATAATTTTATTTTTTCCTGCAGTGAAAATGTCAAAGCCATCAAACAACTGACGCGAGAGTCTGCAGTAAGAAGACCAGTGAAGCCACAAGGAGTTTTATTTAAAACTGTGGACGATTTCTCAGCCTTCGAAGAAGTTGACGATGATATTTATAATGATTTGGTAAGAATTTTTTCTAAATATATATTTAATTCAGTTTACTACAAAAATTTTGTTACAGGTGGGATACTTTGTTTATCTTGGACGGACCAATCCAGTCGATTGCGCTGCAGAGTATTTTCGCAGCGTATTTCCCGAAGATGAGGAGGTTTCTACATACCTCACCTTGAATGGAAGAACAGGACCAGGGGGATGCAAATTGCGAGACAGTCGCTTTGCTCAAGCATGTCAAGGTTCGTAAAAAAATACCGTTCGTGTTTATATTCTACTAGCTAGTTACCCGGGCTTCGCCCGGGAGTCGTTTTTCTTCAAACGACTTTATTTGTGTTTCAATATCCTTAATCGAAGAAAATTCCTTTATCAGTTCGGATACCGATTCCCAAAAAAATCGGTAACAAAAAATTATACACTTTATAGCACTCCCCGGGAAATTCTACCCCTGTTTCATATACAATTCTTTGAGATTCGGTAAATTAATTCTCGAAAAATTGGAAAAATTTCGGTACCGATTCCCAAAAAAATCGGTAACAAAAAATTATACACTTTATAGCACTCCCCGGGAAATTCTACCCCTGTTTCATATACAATTCTTTGAGATTCGGTAAATTATTTCCCGAAAAATTGGAAAATTTTCGGATACCGGTTTCCAAAAAGATCGGTAACGAAAAATTATACACTTTATGACACTCCCCGGAAAATTCTACCCCTGTTTTATATACAATTCTTTAAGATTCGGTCAATTATTTCCCGAAAAATTGGAAAAATTTCGGATACCGGTTTCCAAAAAGATCGGTAACGAAAAACTATACACTCTATAACACTCCCCGGAAAATTCTACCCCTATTTCATATACTTTTGGTAAAAATTCGGTCGAATAGTTTAAGAGTGTATAAAGAACATACATACATACATACATACATACAGACATTCTATTTTATATATATAGATATTGAATATACACGACGATAACTAAGGTGTTTCTCATAAATTTTTCCAGATGCCATAAACGCCAACAAACATTTTTCCAACCCCAATAAGGTCGAATTTTATGACGCTTTGGAGAAGGCTTTAAAAAGCCTTAAAACTAGAAAATGGCGTTACAACAGAAAACGACGACTTCATCAAGAAAGTGAGGAAGAAAATGAGGAAGAAAATGAGGAAGTCCCACTCAATCGACGCCAGCGAATGAATAACCCGGAAGAGGACACGGAATTTGAAAACATCCAGGAGGTAGCTGAGGACGCCAACGAACCAGAGGAGACCCAGCACACGGAGGGAGAAAACGCCGATGATATGGACACCCAGGACACCCAGGACACCCAGGACACCCAGGATACCCAGGACACCCAGGACACGGATGGAACGGAGGACAACGACGAGCATGAATATTTGGCAGAAAATGGTAAATAAATAATAGGTATAATAATATATAGTAATTTATAATATAAATTATAAAAAATTATAAAATTATATTAATTATAAATTATAAAATTTGTTAAATTTAAATTAGTAATCTTAAGGCTCCTGGTCCCTACTATAACTATCCTTATTTAATGACATCAGAAGCGAGAAATGACACGTTGAAAATTCTTGCACGGTATTTCCAAATAAAGAGATATTTTGCACTTCATATCACTTCAGCACACTTCAAAAATATTCCGAGTTCTACACATTTCCCTTGACAGTTAATAAACAGTCGTAAAATGAATGTAATGCAAAGCCTAACAATGTAGACTTATGCGCAGGTACATAAACGTGCATAGTTAGGCTTCGTATTACGTTTATTTTATGACTGTTTATTAATTGTCAAGGGAAATGGATAAAACTCGGAGTATTTTTGAAGTGTGCTGAAGTAATCTGAAGTGTTATTTTGTGCAAAATATCTTTTTATTTGGAAATACCATGCAAAGATTTTCAACGTGTCATTCTTGCTTCTGACGTCATTACATAAAAACAGTTGTAGCAGGGACCACTACAATAAGAAGAAGGTGTAGCATTGCGCATAATAATGGCCGAAGAATAGGAAACAACCAATCAAATTTTTGTCCGAAAAATTGACACGTTGGCATATATTAGGGGAGGAGCCATGTTCCTTCTTGCATGTCGGATAAATTTTTTATTGGTGAAAGAAAATTGACGACTGCGCATCCTTGGAAATGCTACACCTGTCTTGTTATATCATGGCAGGGACCAGGAGCCTTAAATAACAAATAAATAAAACATTATTAATTTCTATTAATAAATAATATAATTCCAGATCTATACGACGATGAGAGTAATGATGGTATAACCCTTTTTAGCAGTCCACCAGACTTTTGTTAGTATGGCGGTATGTATTTTTTGTATTTTGTTTATTTGCTTGGAGAAGCAGTAATAAATTTGGATGTGCTTCACAGAGAACGGCGGGGTGGGGCCGTTCTCATCCCTAATTCATTTCTTCTTTTTTTTCAGGATAAATGGTATGGAGGGGCAAATATTTGGTTGTGCCTCACAGGAAAGGGCGGGGATGGGGCCCTTTCCCTTTCACATGACTTTTTAATACAATTTCATTACAGTTATTAATTATATCAAATCTATACATAATATAAACGTTATATTAACAACGTTTCGATCCTTTTTTGGATCATCTTCAACGCATACTGATAATGAATTAAAAATGTATATTGTTTATATTGTTTAATTACTTAAATTATAGTAAAGTATTGTGACGTGACATTAGTCACGTCCCCGGCCCGGATGGTAGCTCGGCCGAGGTGGGCGTCAAGGGTGGTGCCTCCACCCGAGCGGGCGAGGCGTTAGCATTATCGTAGGCTAAAATTTGTAAGACTTCTAGGTTAGGAGCGAGGGTGCGGAGCGGATGGCCAAGAACTCGTGTAACGACGTAAAGTCGCACCGCGGGATTATGCAGGGGGCCAGCCGGAAACTCACCAAGGAAGATCGGCCGACGGTCGGGTCGCGCTGGGGCCCATAGCCGGGGTAGCGAGCACCTAGCACGAGGGGCGCGTAGCCCGCAACAACAGATGACGGCCCGGGACACGGAGGGACCGAGGAGGGGGACGCCCCGACGAAGGTCCCCGTCCCACGAGGAAACCACTACCGGAATTCCGCCACCGGTCGACAGGCCATGGCCCGTCCAGCCTGGTCGTCGACGGACCGGTCCTCGAGTCGCGGCCTGGACAGCCGGACTCAATGCGGATTTAAAACACCCGCCGGTAGGTGGAGGCGCCTGCGAGAGGCGCCCGGGAGGGCGCGCGAGGCGGCGATTGTGCAAGGCGCCGGAAGACGGGCGCGGCAATCGCACGATCGGCAGTGGTGCACCCCCGGCGCGCAGGCGCGCGGGCCCAGCGTGGTCCCGCCGGACCGGGGCGAGTTACTGTCGTGCGGACCGAGCTAGCGAACGGTGCCATCCAGCCCCTGCGAGCGATCCGGAAGAAGGCTGCCGGCGAAGGACATTGTAAGGCCACTGCTCACGCATCCAAAGTAAGATCGCTGCGATACCGAGGCCCTCCCGGGAGTCGCGTAGTGCCGCGAGAATGTGTTATCCGTGTTAGCGTATCGAGAGAAATACCGCGGGAGGGCCCGGCCGAGAAAACGAGAGTGTACTGCCCGTCTCGGGGATTCGGAAGTGCGGCCGCCGACAGTCAGCGTTTCGAAATGGGTTGTAATTTGAGTCGTCCCGTTCCGTGTGATTTGTGACGCGTTTAGTTTCGTGATATTCCGTGTGATTGCGATGCGTTTGGTTTCGGGCTGTCGTTTCGCGAACGGGAAGATGCGCCGGGCGTAATCGAGCCGTTCTAGGCGGGGTGCTCTTCGCACGACCGGGCACCGTATCATCGCGGGGCCGGAGCGTGGCCTCCGCGTGATCGCGTCGCGGCGTGCGGGGCATCGTGTTATCGTATTGCGGACCTCGCGAGGCTTCGTGCGTGAAGGCCGAGGTCAATCGCGGGGTCAATCGGGGACTCGCGTAATCCGAAGGGATTCGCGGTCGTTGTGAGGGAGGTTATCGTGTCGTGCGTCGTTGCGTTGTTCGCGTATCGTTCCGTGTAAAGTATCGCTCGCGTTAATGTCTCGGTCCGCGTAATGTTAATGTATCGTTTGCGTAAAATGTATCGCCCGTAGGAGCGTATTATTCCCGCGTCAATGTGCCGTCTTGCGTAAAGTATCGGGTCGCGTTAAAATATTGCAGAGTAGTGTGTCGCGTTAGAGTATCGTCGCGTAAGGTACATCCCGCGTTCACGTATCGTCCCGCACAAGAAATCCTGCGGAAGACCCTACTTCTTGGCTTATTAAATATATTTGTTATTGAATTGATTTTATTTTTGTGTGTTGATTGCGCGGCGCTCCCTCTCCTCCCTTCATCCGGGACCCACTCGCGGTCTCGCGTATGGACCACACGCCTGAGATACTTCGCGTTTATTTCGAGTAACGTGGTGCGCGTATTCGCACCTGGCGCCCATTACCGTAATAGAGAGAATTGTTTGGTCGAGCTACCATCTTGCTGACTTTCGGGAAATAATTTTGAGGAAAGCGACGGCGCGCTCCTCCACGGCCGGCGAGACCGTGAGGACATCGTCGTCGTCGTTGTAGTATAAAGCGCACAAATAACCGCGTTGATTCTCATAGCGTGATCTAATTTTATTTTGTTCATTATCGAGAGTCCTAATTATTTGATTATACAATAATATATTATATATAGTTAATTATTACCTTTTAATTATATACATATTTTGTATTATAACATTATTATATATATATAATATGAAAATTTTGTTTCGTTTTTATCATGTATATATGAATTATTATATAATGTATTTAAATGAATAAATTTTGTATAATTTAATTACAATTAAATTGAAATAATGTTTTTTTATACGTATATAACCTTTATAAATATATAATGGGATGGGGAAAAACCGAAAAAAGCCGGTACGATAATGCATTCTCGTTCTAGTACACTATTGGTACCGTGAGAGTACAGCGTACGATCATAACCCTACATCAAGCGCACAGTAGCGCTACGGTAGCCGTACTGCGTACCAAATACTGGTAACGTACACCTACGGTACGCACGTACGTGGTAGCTACAGTACCGATACGCAAAGTACGACGTACGTTCTCCGTACTAGTACTGTGGAAGTATCTTGTTATCTGGGATGTTGTGATTCTTATCGAAGCAAACGTGTTTTCGCAGGTCGAAAGTAAAATTTCTTCCGCGTCGAAAGTTTGTAATATCTTAAGTATTATTGTCTCTCCGAATCTCAAAGTAAGTGATTCTAAAGAGTAATGCATGCTGAACACAAATCCAGTGCAGTTTTTTTATTTTCATTGATTTCTATTATTTTAGAAGCGACCAAACCTAAAACTTGTGTTCGGGGCAAAGTCGTTTCCAAGCCAAAACGAAGTCAAGAAAGCTAAATAATATGTGCTGCGTATCCTCGGAGATAATAGTGTAAGAAATCGATGGCGCGGTCGTTCCGGCATGTAGCGCCGCAGGATGCGTGCGGTCGCCGCGGTAGTTAGAGGCGTGGGCGTCAATGCTAGCGAAGCGCGAACGAGGAGGCCTGTGATTGGCCGGCGATGTCGCGAGATGTTCGCATGAAAAAATGTAACGGTCGCGAGCTTGTACGAACGTGTTACGGCGAAGTAAGAGCGTGAGAGAAGTCGTCACCGAACTATCGTAGGAATCGGTCGTGCGTCGGAGGGCTCTACGGCCTATGTATCCATCCCGACGGGTATTCGCGTGATTTTGATTCCGTGCAATGGATATCTCGTTATTGTATAGAGGAAATATAATCAAACGTAAAGAGTGAAATCCTGGCATTCTTTTCCTTATATCACCCTCCTTGTCTTTTCTACGTATCCTCACGGGGTCTAAGTAAATTAATACTCGTGTTACGCATGACAGACAATTCCGGGTACATTATCGGAATTTCAGCGGTGATTCAAACAATTATATTACAATAGAAAACAGTGCTGATGAAAAACAGTGCATTTCGTGCAGGCGTAAGGCACACAACGAGTGTGTGCGCTCGTCAGACTCCGTTTTTACATGCTTTAACTGTTAGCGAAAAGAATTAATTTTCTTGAAATTATTTTCCGCTTTCCATTTTTCTACTAAAAAACAATGAATAAAGTGTATTCTATTATTTTTTATGATCAAAATTATGTATCTTTATTTAAAATCCAGTCCGAGAATGAAGACACGACTCCACCCCGGGAATTTTGACTTTTCGATTTTTGCACCTTTGTCGTTTTTACTCTATACCGGTTGAACAAAACGACGTAGACCAAAAATGCCTATATAAATTTTGTAGCCAAGGGTTTACTCTTTACAATGGTATACTATATTTCACTAAAATGATTTATTTTGTTGTTAAAAATTGGCACCGAAAAAAAAGGGCCGAGGGCTGTTACGAAAGATTAATATATCTCCGAATACCGAGCAAGTCAAATCTCGCATGGACGTCTCAGACCCACGTATACACTAGACATAATCTTTTTTGTAAGTAATAATTTTGCTAATTTTATTCAAAGTTCATTAAAGGTAAAATATTAAATAAACGATGTTTATTAAAAGACTATAAAATCGTCAACTACAGTGTAAACAGATGTTTTGTGAATTTTTTCAGATTTTTTAAAATACTTTAAGGTAGGGAAAATAGTGTTGAACATGACAGACCCACGTATGCACTAAGAAGGTACCGAAAGAACGGACGGTTAATAAAAGCATTCTTTCATACATTTTATACATTTTTGAAGCATGTGAAAATTTATGTTTTATTACTCTGCATATACGCGTCTCCGTATAATATACAGATATCTATAGCATACGTTGTTATACCTGCGTCGTACGGGTACCCGAATTAGGGCTGGTAATTTGCTTCGAAGGATTCGATATTCGAAGCTTCGAAGTTGTCAAAAATAACAGCCCTAGTCTTGTATAGCATAAGATATTTTTATAATAATGAATTCTTAATATTATGCCAATTATATAATTGCGTACATTTTAATAGAGAAATATAAATCTTTTCAACATATTAAATTAATTGTTTGTTGTCAAACACCAAACTTACTTGTTACAAAAATAAACTAATAACTATCAGTTAACATTACTGAACAATTAATAAGCCGGAAATTTGCAATAAAAAAAATAATGATAAGGCACGTTGTATATTAAATTAGCAAAATATTCTATAAAAAATAAATACCTTGCGTAATTGCTGCTACACCTCTTTCGTGTACAGGAGAACCCGGAATACTCGCAGGGCTATGTGAAGGTGATGCTAATCTCTGTAACTGTTGATATTCTTGTTGAAGTGCTTGAATGCCTGGCCCAGGAGCACCCGATCCTTCCGATGCCCGACGAACAGGTGAGTATCTTTCAGTAGCAACATGGCTGCTTGGTTCCTTATACGAATCCCTATTACTTACTGAAATTAATGTAAATATTAGTAATACTTTTCTCAACATAATGGCTGCGTTCGGGGGGGAGCGCACTATGGTGCAGACACGTTCGCGCGCGCGCGTGTGCGTGTCGTGTGCGTATGTGCGTGTGTGTGCGTGTGTGTGCGTGCGTGCGTGCGTGCGTGCGTGTGTGTGTGTGTGTGTGTGTGTGTGTGTGTGTGTGTGTGTGTGCGTGCGCGCGCGCGAGCTCCCGCGCGCGCAAACGTATGTATAAATTAAAAATTATCTATCTAATTCGCATAAAAAAACTTAATGATAAATTTATTTAAGCTATTCTTCTTGAAATAAGAAAAACGTTGATACTAAATACAAAAAAAATTTCTTTTCGTGTGAGATATGCACCATACACACATGCATGCATGCATATATGTACACGCACCGGCATAATTGTCGTGGCGGCTAGGTATGCGTGTGCTTACATACGTAATCTTGCCGCCAAGGGCCACACCATTTCTGCCGGTGCATGTACACATGTATTGCGTGATGCAAAGGGATATGTGTATGTGTCCGCATACAATTTTAATAAAAATTAGCTACCGCTCGTATTTAATAACAAAATATTGATTAAAATAATGATGAAAAAATTTATTATTTAAAATGATAATATTAACAAACTATTCTTTACACTACACAGTTACAAATACGGTGTTGCCAAGTAATTTATGCATGTAGCAATATGTCTAAAGATCTGCATATTATTTCTAAAACCTATTAAAAATCTATTAAAACATTATCGAGCATTGTTCAAATATATGTAAAGTAAATATATTGAGTTAAAATATATGAGTAGAAATTAATTATTTATATTTTCTCACAAAAATAAATTTAAAAAAATTACATTTAAAAATGTTGCATATATTTATAGTTACTCACTTACTCTAATAAAAAAAATTATTGTATCACTAAACTTATGATTTTACCATATATTAAAACTAAAATGTAAAAGATAAACTAATACTCTAAATATATGTATATATATATCTTGATATATATCAGTACTAGTTATGTTCTGTTTTTAATTGTAAGTAAAATACATTTAAGATTTTAATTAAAAAGCGATTAAATAATAGAAAACATTTATATAAACGTGATTTAAAAAAATTCAATAATGTTTACCGTATAGTTTACCCCAAATAAGTTATTAAAAAATGCAATTTTTAAACGCACGACGTTACCAGGATCTTTGTTTTCCGCCAGCATAATAGTGTGTGTGTGTGTACATATAACACACAATTCTTATATGATCCATTTGAAATAATAATAAAATTTGTATAAAGATAAATTTTTGCCGCACCCTGATATTCTGGCTACACCTTCTAAGCGCGTGTGGCGCTCATACGAGAGCACTAACGTTTGTTTACTGAAACGAGGGCAATGGAGGGCTAAGGCATCTTTTCAATAAATTTTACTCATAATCATATAATCGTATATTATTACGTTATTACGTACTGAAGCTACATTTAGAAATGCTGCCATGTATTCTTTTTTATACATATATACTAATTCTGATATCTGTTATAACTTTCAATAAGTCGTCTGTACAAAATCTTCCTCTTCTGAATCTGTTCTAGCCATTATTTAAAATACTCTTGTTTTCTACCTAGTATATGAATCATTATTCATTTACAATTATCTCCATAACTTTACTCATACATGAAGACAGAGCTATAGGTCTCATCTCTTTCTTCTGTTCGCTTTATCAATAAAAGTCACCTAATATTTATGTTAATCTTCTGGTATAATACTGTAATTCAAACAGTGTTAAGAATTAACAGTATCCATTTTAAAATTTCTTTTGGCATATTCTTTATCATCCGGTAACCTAATCCAGCTCTTCTTAAAGCTTAGATTTTATGAATCATCTCTGATAGAATTCTCTTAGATAGAGCTCTTTTAAGTTCTTTCATGTTGATTGGCGACGCAAAGATTCTCCCCAGCGCGGCTGGTGGCCGCAAGTTGAACTAACGTAAATCAGACAGATTTAAATTGTCATGTGAAAGCCAAAATTTGTAAACGATGAATACTAGCTTTTTGGAGCAAAATCTTATTTTTCCCACATCATGTTATTTTAAGGTATGAATAAAGAGAAATTAAGAATAGTTTCTTTAGTAAAGAGAGTTATAATGGAAAGTTGTAAATAAGGATGGTACAAACCAAACTTTCAAAGGAACAGCTTAACTAGTAGTGAGCAATAACAATTAAAAGATATTTTTTCACCTTCCGCTGACCCGCCATTATTGACTTTCTTTCATTTTCTTTCATTTTATTTCCTTTCTGTTCCTCCTTTTTTCTATTTTGTTTAAAAATTCTACCGGATTTAGTTTTACATTTGCTGCCTTTCTGTTCTAATATCAATTCCTTTATTTTTTTTTTTTTGCTCGCGCTTCGCGCGCTTTCACCCTTTAAAAAATTATCCATTAATGAAAAATTAAACTTATCCTCCAAAAATTAAAAAAAATTTGGCACTGGTTTCAAGAAAATCCGTCCATTAATACTTATTATTTCTCGAAAAATTTGAAAAATTTTGTAACTGGTTTCCAAAAAATTGGCAACGAAAAATTATCGATAAAAAAAAATTCAGCTTGATATCTCAAAATTTGCGGAAATTGGAGCAATCACGTACATTTTTTTAAACAGAAATCGGAAACCCCTTTATTATTAGCCATTTTTCTAATTCTATTACATTCTTTAGTTCTTTCTACCCCTATTTCATATATAATTCTTTAAGATTCGGTCCATTAACAAATGTCATATACAATTCTTTGAAAGTCGGTCCATTAACGAATGTCATGTACAATTCTTTGAAATTCGGTCCATTAACGAATAAGTAGTTCGCGGACAGACAGACAAACAAACAGACAGACAAACAGTCGGGTTTTATATATTATAGTATATGATATCCACACGTTATCCACATATCCATATCTCTCAAATAGCCACCAGGGATATCCATTAAATATCCACGTGTTATCCACATATCCATATCCACCAAGTATCTACTACATGTCTACCACAGATATTTACTAGTTCGTAACGACGCCGCTAAGCGGCGCATAATGGTAAGACCAACTCGTAAGTAAATTTCTGTTGGAAGCGAATATAAGCAGGTCCCCGGCGAAGCAAAATCGCGACATCCGCGGGTCTTCGGACTCGGCTCCTCTTTTAAATCTAGAGAAATAATATTTTTGAGATGTTGATTCAACGTTTATGTGCTTTATGGGGTTCTATTTGTATATAATGGACATATATAAAAATAAAAAACTTTCAATAAATATCCACGCAAATATCTAATCAATATCCACGAGACGTGCAGTAGTTATTTATATAAATATCCACTTGATATTTAATGGATATTGTTGCGGGGTGAAATCACACGAAAGCCAAAAAAGACACCGCGTGTATAAAGAAACTTGATTGATAATCACACGGGTAAAAGTACGCAGTGAGACGTGACAATGCGCACGGAGGACTCGCGGACACACAGAGTGAAGGCGGAGAAGAAGAACATAACAGAAGCGGTTTTCGCGTTACCAACTTAGGTCGTGAGAGGGTCAGTTGGCCGCACTTTTAGTAATAAACGAAATAAACTAAAATAGTATCTGACCAATAAGGGCTTAATAAAGAAAATGTGAGAGTCCATACATACATACATACATATGAAAATAGGGTATTTATCGTAACAGATATCCACTGGATATCCCCGTGGATATTGAATGAATATCTATTAGATCTCGTGTGGCGGACATCTGGATATTTAATGGATATCTATTAAATATCTCGTGGATATCATGAATATACATTAGGGATATTTAATAGATATCTATTAAATATTAATGTCTGTGTGGGTAGTGGTGCAATATTAATAGAAATGTAAATAAATCAATAAAAAAATCAGAAATTTATTGATATGAGTTGAACCATAGCTAACCTATGACCAGTCTGTCTGCTTCACGTCAGTTTCACATTTTGCCACCAGGAGCGCTCGCGAAATCTTTGCGTCGCCAATATTCACATCAAATCTACACAATTCTGATATTGTCAGCGTTATTCTCTTCTTCCTTAACTTTCGGTACTATTGGAGTATCAATTTTTTTATTTCTTTTATAATCTCTATCTTTATTTTGCCGCTTATTCTAATCAATTTCCTTTCTGAATTTTTAAAAATTTTCATTGTGTTTCAGATATATTTACTACCTCAGTCCTATTACTCGTGTCCGAGCGTGGTGACTTCTCTTCATATACATGTGTTGCGCACGTGGATTATACACATTGTACAATATATGGGACCTACAGTTTAACGCCGATTCCGAACGGCTATATTTTTTAGAGAAGTTCTCTTGGCAAGACATACTCTCAGTGGTTTGCCATTGCCTTCCGGGAGGAGAACGAGCGAATATAATTTTTCTAGCTCTACCGGGAATCGAACCCGGGAGCTTTGGCTCAATAGACCAGTACGCTGTCTACTAGGCCACGCTCGTCCAAATAGTCAGACATATTTAAGGTTAGTAAATTTATTGATACTTGCGCATTAAAAATTTGTTTTCTTTTTCTTATTTACTATTTTCCTAGTTATGGCTCGTGCTTTTTTGTATTCAAAATAGATGTCTTTTTTAATTTTAGATATTTTTTCTTATTTCTTATGATTTTTTTGCACTTTGCTTCTCACTTTGGCTGTGTTCGTCTTGACGCTTGTAGCGCTGAAAGCATTGTTCTATCCTCGTTTAATATTCGATGTGCAACGAAGATAGAATGATGCTTAATTATAGCGCTGAAAGCGTCAAGACGAATCCAGCCTTTGTATCCTACAAGTGACTTGACATTTATTTCTTTATCTTCCTGTATGTATTATTTCTATCGAAATTATTTCGATGGTGTAAAGAGATGTTTTCAATCCTCTTCCAACAAATTCTAATATTCCTCTTTCCAGATGTCAAGAGAACAGAACCTTATATATATTTTATTACCGTATTATATTTCTCTTCTAATGTAATTAAATGATTAGTTTTTTTCTGTATTATCCATGGTTGGTTTTTTAGTACTTTATAGTATTCATCTTACTTTGTTTTTTTTTTCGTTATAATTTTGTTTGTAAGTTTACTATGACTTTTTATTCTCTCTTATGTTTAGTGAAATCGTTATTGGATAATAATCTAAACCATATGTTTTTAATCTATTGATATTCCGCACAATATCAGGTATGTACAAAAAACCAAATCAATATTGAATGGTCATTATCTTAATTCTCCTAACTGTGTCATTATGTCATTATGTGTTGAGATTTATCATATTTGCATTTTCTGCTGCTTCCAGTAAATTTTCTCCGTTGATGTCCGTATCATAGCAGTTTCACGCCGTATTATATATGTTACCGTTAGAACCCGAATTCTATCAATACCCGATTTAACTAGTCAAAACTAGTTTTATCAAAGGCCTATCGTCAATACTAGTATATTAACTGATCAATTCTAGAAATAACAATGAACTATCAGTGAAAACTAGATCTGACTAAAAAATCGATTTGTTAAAATATGTTAACAGTTTTGCTTCCTCATAGAGAAAGCTTTGTTTTCGTAAATTTCGTATATGAACCTTTGATTGCGTATAAAGTTGGGTCTAATCAATCAAATTTAAAAGAATTATATATGAAATAAGGGTAGAAAAAAGCAAAGAAAAGATTGTTTTTTGAGTTTTTGATACTAATATGTTCATAGTGTTCTAAAACGTCGAAAAATTGCGTTAAAAATGTCCGTGTGTGTGTGTGTGTGTGTGTGTGTGTGTGTGTGTGTGTGTGTGTGTGTGCGTGCGTGCGTGTGTGTGTGTGTGTGTGTGTATGTGTGTGTGTGTGTGTGTTTATGAGTGTGTGTGTGTGTGTGTGTGTGTGTGTGCGTGCGTGCGTGTGCGCGTGCGCGTGCGCGTGTGTGTGTGTGTGCGCGTGCGTGTGCGTGTGCATGCACGGATTTTGATGTCCGTGGTTGCTCTAACTTCCGTAAATTTTGAAATATCGGGCTTAATTTTTTTTTTAATGTAGAGTATCACTAAAGGAAGGTTGGTATTGAATTTGGCGATGATCGATAAAGGGGTTCTTTCTTTATAAAATTTTGAATTTTTTGAGAAATGTCTGTGGCTGCTCTAACTTCCGCAAATATATTCTTCAGTCTTTTCTACCCCTATTTCATATATAATTCTTTAAGATTTGATTGATTAGATCCAGCTTTATACGCGATCAAAGATCCAAATGCGAAGTCCATATATGGACCATGTAGCCTGAACTCTTAAAGTCAATATCGATTTGACATTGCGTCCATTGTAAAACCTTACTTGTGCTACTAAGCTGACCCTTTTTCAATTTATAAAAAGGTTAAATTGAAAATGAAAAAAAGTGTGCAAATTAGAAACTTGCACATTGCTTCCTCATTATCACAGATCGCTACCATTGCTCCTATTTTATTTCGCTCATAAAGCTTTCTCTATGAGGAAGCCAAACTAATAAATATGAATAATTATGCATCAAATAAAATACAAGCTTCCTCATAGAGGAAGCTTTATAAGCTAAATAAAATAGAAGCAATGGTAGCGATCTGTGATGATGAGGAAGTGCAAGTTTCTAATTTGCACACTTTTTTAGTAGGCAAAACTAGTTCTCACTGAGTTGGGCCAGTTAAAAGTGGTAATTATTCAAAATAGGGTCTTTTCCGAAGGGTCTTTTGACATTTTTTGTGTCACTATTAAGGGAAGTAATTTGCTGACATATGTGTATAGACAGTACACATGTAGGTGGAGGAGTGGCTCGGCATAAAAAAAAACTAATCTAACTCCAAGCCTATTTCAACCAAATTTTAATTTCAAGTTTTTAGAAATAGGCTTGGAGTAAGATTAATTTTTTTGCTAAATATTTCCTTTTACACAGTCAGCCCCAAATGACTTTTTACCTTGATGTTGATCTTGACCTCCAAGGGCATTGACTTTTTTCGTCGCTCGTTGTTTATTAAAAAGTTATTAACAAAACGATTTGCTTATAAAACAAACGAAAGAATGTTGTGTGGATCAACTATTACTGCTTTAACAAAGCGGATGGAAAAGTGTATGCGGAATGCAGTGGGTTTCGTCCCCCTGCGGGGGGCTCCACTACCGTTAAACTAGACACATAGTGTGCCTTGCAAAGTACATGCGTGAACTTTTCACGCGTGGAAAGTTGTAAACCCATGGCACCTCATTTCGTGTGGAAAATGTATGCGTGAAGGCAGTTGGTTCCGCCTCCCCGCAGGGCACCACCTCCGAAAAAACTAACCTAACCCAACCCGATTGTTGTGTGGGTGGAAGAGTATATGTGTGATCATACACGTGTGATCCACCCACACAACAATCGGGTTGGATTAGGTTAGTTTTTTTGGACGTGAAGCCCCCTACAGGAGGGCGGAACTGCATCCACGCATACACTTTTCCACCCGCTTTGTTAAAGCAGGAGTTCATTATTACTTTTCTCTAGTTACAACTAGTTTTACCTAAAAACATATTGTTTTAACGGTGAGTACGTATGCTCCGTTAAAACTGATTTTAACTCGTCAAAACGGGTATTAACTGAAAATTTTTTAGGGAATACCGGTATTGTCAAATACATTTGATTATTTCTAGAATTATAACCAGTTAATACTAGTATTGACGAAAGGCTTTTGATAAAACTAGTTTTGACTAGTTAAATCGGGCATTGACGGAATTTGGGTTCTAACGGTAACATATACATTAAAATCTCTATAAAATTTCATTATTCTTTTTGTCAAGATCAAAAATACTTTTCTATATTCTCGCGTCCATATTTCTGAACGGTCTTCTGTGAATAGCGATCAGATTAAGTTAGAGTTTTAAATCATTAATTCTTATATCAATAGCACCTCCTTCTTATGAACTTATCCAAATATCTTTTATAATATCAAAATTAATCCCATTTTTAATATAGATTGCAATTTTTCCAGTAATTTCTTGACTGACTTTATAATATGTTTATATCCTGACATACGTAGCTTGTTTTCCTCTTGTACTTTAATTTATCACAGAAATTTTGTAGGTTTAAAAGTTCTTATTCGAGTTCTGTATTTTCCTTTATACTTTAAAAATTTCAGACTTTTAAAATACTCATTCCAAATATATATACAAGGTGTCCCAAAATTCGCGAACCAAAATACCATCGCAAGAGAGTTCTCGACAAAATAAATTTAAGAAGTATTTGCCATTTTTCGTTCCGAGCAGTAGTTTTTGAGATAAAAAGGTTTGAAACTGGCCAACTACAGATTACGATTAAACAGATTCGTGCGCGATCACTAACACCGCGCGACTCGCGGCAGGCGTCCGTTTAATCGTAATCTGTTATTGGCCAGTTTCAAACCATTTTATCTCAAAAACTACTGCTCGGAACGAAAAATGGCAAATACTTTCTAAATTTATTTTTTCTTTTCCTTTTAGCTTTCCTTCGTTTCCTTTCTTATTCTAATCTCATTGTTTTTCATTGTTTAAATTTTGTAATAAATCTCTAATATGTCTGTTTCCTTTCAACATTTGGCTTAAGAACCCCTGAAAGCTCTCATTACTCTCAATAAATTTCAATAGATTTTCTACTAGTTCTATTTAGGTTTTTAATGATCTTCTTCCCGCTTTACTTACAGAAAACCTTGCCTCCTTCTTTTGAAGTTCCAGGTCCATTATTCCATTTTCTCAAAAAACAAGTCCTCTACTACCTTTTGTAATTTCTTCCTCTCTTGCAATCGATCTATTATGTGTGGATTTACCTTGTATTTCATACCTAATCAAGGTGTTTTTGCATGTTCTGTTTTGGTTCTCTTGTAAGTCCATATTTGTTCCAATTTCTTCATATTCTCTACTAAGTCTTGTCTTTTCTGTTCCTTTTCTTCTGTTTAAACTATGTTTTTAACCGTCAGGATAAACTCGGTATCTTGTCTATATCTGTTATCCGGAGTTAGTCGGTAATCTTGGCCAATTCTTTGGGTTGCTGTATCTACCATATTCTTATATCGGCTGGTCTTCTCTTTAAATATTCAGATTGCTTGGTAATTTCTGCAGTTATTGTAAGCTATTGTGATTTTTACAACCTTTTTTTAAAAACAGGATATCTTCTAAAAGTCGTTCTATATGATTTGCAATTTCTGCTAATCTCATATTTGTAATCTTCATATGCAAAGTCAAACTTCTGTTATTGCGATAGAACATTTTCAAATGTTCAAACTGGAAGTATTTGTAATATTGCTTTATATTTTTACAAGCTCTATATATGGTTTGATTTTAAATGCAACCAAGTCGTTAAGTATTCGTATACTCGATTTGAGTTTGTGTCCTTGGTAATAATTAATATTACTTGTATACTCTTCTTCCATTACCTTTTGTTTAGCATTCCTTTTCCTTCTTATTTGTTCAAGTTTTAATATGTCTCTTCTACCTGTTAATATATCTATCAACTTATTAATTGTATAGTCCTATTCCATTATCACTTATCTGCAAGAGATACAATGTCACAAAAAAATAATCTTATCTTCTATGTATACTAATAAGGAAATATCCAAACTTTTCAATTTGGATGAATTTTTGTGGATATGTAGAGCAACTTAATATGAATAATTTATATGCTTCATATTGTGCTTATTGTCCTTTAAAACTATAATATTTTCAACCTCAAAAGAGAGCTTCCATTTTTTACCATATTGTAACTCTTAAAGTACAAGTAATAGAAAAAAAATGTTTAGAATAAAAGTCCAATGATAAGTTAAGTTCTACAAAGTGATGTACATAAACAAAAATGTTTGCAAAATTTTTTTAAATTTTTATTTATGTTACATTGTAGACCTTAATTTACCATTAAACTTTTATTCTAAACATTTTTCTTTATCTCTTGTAGTTTAAAAGTTATACGCGAAAAAGTAAAAGAGCTCTTTTGACTTTGAAAACCATACCTTTAGGGCGATAGAATACAAATGAAGCATATCCATGTAATTGAGTATACTCTACATACTTACAAAGGTTGTTCCAACTCGAAGAGTTCGGCGTGCTGTAAGTGCTCTATAATTGTTTAAATCAGAATTACAATATTTCAAAATATCAAAAAAAGCAATAACAATTCTCATTTAGTTCGAAATGCAAGAAAAAAATAATTCAATTTTTGTAATTTATATTGCATACATTTCAAAATCAAAGTTATTGAAATATAATCTATTGTTAGAATAATATTGTTGTAATAAATAATTTATTATTTCTCCATTACAAACGAGTGATGTCTAATTTTTGTAAAAATCATTGTTTTAAAACATTTTCTTATAAAGAATTTTACATTTTTATATTCTGTAAATATCTTGGAAACATTTTATCGAAGTAATATTGTAAACTATGATTATATCCAAAATTGGTAAAATTCCTGTTTACACAGGATGTATGCTAATAAGTAGGACGTACATCAGCAGTGGATAAAAGACACAAAAACAATGAAAAAAAATCACATAAACATGTCCTATTAGACCTTGTTTCCGAATTATAGTTGTTTTTGCTCCAGTAATTTGATAGTCGTTTGATAGTTGTTTGAAGGTCATGTGAAGGTCACCTTTAATTTCTTAAATGGAACCCCCTACTTTTCATTGCATACTTTTGTAGCTTACATTCAGAGCTTTTCAAAATACTATAATAAAGCTCTTTTTCGTTAACCCTTCGTAGTCACACTTCTCTAGAATCCCGTATTAGTCATACTGGGTCATATGGACCCAGTCGATTTTGAATGGTTGCCATTTTAATGGTATCAGTCTGATCAAATAATTCTGGAATATACCTTGAACATTCTAGAGTATAAAACAACTGCGATTTTGTGAGAGATCAAATGGCAACATGTTGAAAACAAATCGTGAACGAGTACATGCGTAAAAAAGTAGCTTTTTCACTTAAAAAATCATAACTTTTTAATTTTTTAATTTTTTGAAATAAAATGTGCAGGTTATACTCCTAAGATACGACACTTTAAGAAAAAAAATAATCCTCTAGTGCGCGTTTCAAAAAAGGTATTTATTCCGGCATATGAAGAGGCCCGATTTTAGAGTGAAAAAAATGTGGATTTATCAAAAAATAATGTGTTTTATTATTATTAAAGTAATCTTTAAATCGACCGTGACTGGCAATATATAACGTCTTTTCCGATATGAACATCGAAAAACCGTGAGCCAACTTGGTTTGTCGGATTCACACAGTACGTTTTCGGATCAAATCGAGACATTATAAATTTCGACCATGGGTTTTGGTCAGTTGATGTAATTTTTAAGTTAAATAGTTTAAATTTTTATTGCGAAAAAATATTACCCCAGCCAGGGTTTGAACCTGGAACCTCCCGTATACCGTGCGGGTGTCGTGCCAATTCGACCACTGGGGCTGTGGTAATATTTTATCGCAATAACAACTATAAGATGGAGCACCGATTCTTAGGTCGACGGTGTATAATAAACAGAATAATAAATTTCTTTCGCCAGTATATAGAATAACAATTAAAGTCAAAGTTTATTATTATTATGGATATCCTGAGTACACAGAAACATAAATATTATTGTTTTTTTTTCGTTATAAAACGACAAAAAACTCATTTAGTCAGTGCAACCGTTTTAACAGTTTAAACCGTTTTAACCGTTTTATAATAATAATACCGTTATTATTATAAAAACAATGGAAAAAAATATATCGCAGGTGCCACAGTCACACTTACGGTTCAGACACTTGTTTTAAACACAATAAAAAAATCTGATTTTTTTTCACTAAAATTACGTGCTAGTCACACTACTAGTCTAAAGGTGCGATTTCACGATGACGCTCGACGCTGGATTCGAGCGTCAAATCTGGTCACGTGATTAGATTCAGAGGGACGCGAAATATAACCTAACCACTGGATTGGCTGAAATCTATCACGTGACCAGATTTGACGCTCGAATCCAGCGTCGAGCGTCATCGTGAAATCGCACCTTAAGGCTGAGTTTCCACTGAGCGCGTCACGCGTCGCGTCATCACAAGTTAACCAATCAACACATCCCATTTTATTACATTACTTGTGACGGGTCAAAATGGGATGTTTTGATTGGTTAACTTGTGATGACGCGACGCGTGACGCGCTCAGTGGAAACTCAGCCTAAGAGCTGACAACACTTTTGGCCAAGTGATATTGTAAAATACGATTTTCCGTTTTGACCTGTGTGGACGACTCTCCTTCGATAATCCGAACACCTGGCTGGCCGTACCTGGGGGGTTTAGAAGTACGCAGGTGAGAAAAAAAAACGAATTTTCAAGTCATAGTATAGGGGAGACCGGGGCTAAGCCGACAACGGGGCAAACTTGACACTAGGCTTTTTGCCAATTTAAATCTATCGTAGAAACTTGCCTTTCCTACTGTAAATGCGTCTTTATGTGCCAGTATTATCAACGGAATTTGGTAACATTCTGAGTTATAGTGTAATTTTTAACGCGACATAAGCGTTTTTGATAGTGAAAAGTAATTTTTCTGATCTCTCGAAAATGTCTACTCTTTCATCGAGCTTTACTCTTGCGAATCTACCGGTAAGTGATTTTGATGGGAAATTTGATGCTCTATATGAATCCGATAATCGTTTTTGCATATTTTCAAAATGTTCATGTTTTTGAAGTGACAAAAGTGAAAAACGACGTCCGGGGCAAAGTCAACACCAAGCCGTTTCGTCGGCTCCCAGTAACAAACGATGCTTGTCATGCAGCCGTATGGCTCATGACAAATGTATGCGCACGTCCGATCGCGAGTTTACTTGCATTAATTGTTTTTCAGACATAAGTTTAGATGAAGATAATTGAAAGTTCAACAATTTTTGTTCTCATTATTTCAAATGATTGTTCTAGCTACTTTATTCCGAATTTTTGTACTTTTTAAATACACAATAAACAATGTATTTTCATTTTCAGACAGTAAAAAATAAGT
Organism: Temnothorax nylanderi; assembly: GCF_030848795.1. Lineage (NCBI taxonomy): Eukaryota > Metazoa > Arthropoda > Insecta > Hymenoptera > Formicidae > Temnothorax > Temnothorax nylanderi. Next base: position 76,244 of record NW_027249228.1, read on the forward strand.
TCCAGATCAAATTGTGTCGATCAGACAAAGTGTTGAGTTTGCCCCGGCGGGGTGTCGAGTTTGCCCCGGCATTTTTCAATTCGAAAATTAGTCTTCGCGTCACTTTTCCTTTCCTGGCGGCAAAACAAAACGACGTACAGCAAAACTTCCTGAATCAATTTTGTACCTGAAGAAACACTCTTTAAATATGTACCATTGAATTTGCCTAAAAATTTTAATTAAATATTAAAAATTGCCTTTGAAAAAATAGTGTCGGCTTAGCCCCGGTCTCCCCTAAGTCTCAATTTTTATCGGATATTGATCATTGGTCACTCAGGAACATGCAAATAAATTGCCAGTTCGATTGCTCGGGGGAATTAGTCGCCACTTAATTATAAATAATTAAAAATAATTATTTTCAAGTCATACTATAAAAGCTGGGTTTTTTTTATTAACAAGTATAGTGCTAACACATGCCACCAAAAAAAAGCCAAATAAAAATTTTGGTGGCAACATCTCTAAACAAATTATTGAAAATGCACAAAGCCGGCGCGCGGCGGAGGGGTCTGTCGATGGCCTCAATTGTTTTTAGCGTCCATGAGTTTTTAAAAACGTGTATTATTAACTATCATTATCGTATCAACTTATGAAAAGATTGATAAACAATAAATAGTGTGTGAAAATAAAAAAATGGCTTTGCTGGCGCAGCGTTGCGTTATTTGTGACCCCTCCGCCGGCTTTGTGCATTTTCAATATTTTTTTTAGAGATTTTGCCACCAAAATTTTCATTTGATTTTTTTTGGGTGGTATGTGTTAGCACTTACTTGTTAGTAAAAAAAAACCCAGCTTTTATAGTTCTATAGTATGACTTGAAAATAATTATTTTTAATTATTTATAATTAAGCCTGGCGACTAATTCCCCCGAGCAATCGAACTGGCAATTTATTTGCATGTTCCTGAGTGATCAATTATCAATATCCGATAAAAATTGAGACTTATACTATGACTTGAAAATCCGTTTTTTTTCTCACCTGCGTACTTCTAAACCCCCCAGGTACGGCCAGCCAGATGTTCGGATTATCGAAGGAGAGTCGTCCACGCAGGTTAAAACGGAAAATCGTATTTTACAAAATCACTTGGCCAAAAGTGTCGTCAGCTCTCCGACTATACGGGTCAGTCGGACCCGCATTCGTGCACGATGTTTCCACAACCGCTATCATACAAATACCGACGCTTTAATCAAATGACTAACGATCTCTACCTATAGAGGATACTTCAAACTCTTAGTAGATGGTGGGTCAAACCCCATTTTAAGCCAGGCACTTTTCGATATTTAGCTTCAAACTTGAGCCCGGGTCCAATGGATCCATGTGTGACTACGAAGGGTTAAGGATGTTCTGGAGAATTTGTCAAAATGCTACGAAGTTGATGAAAATTTAATATCATATTCTGTATTCTCTTTCAAAGTCCTGGGCCAAATTTCAGATCGATTCACAATTTAGATAAAAAGTTATCAATTTTTAAATATCCGAGTTTTAACACGTAACCTTATGGCGTTACAAAGAAAAGTGTAAACATTAAAAAATGCTACCAATATAATGATATTTTACACACAAGTAGATCATCTCAACAAACAAAAATATAGCAACAAAATTTGAAACAATTTACAAAAAATTTTTTTCAAGATTTTTGAAAAAAAAATAGTAGTAACAGTTATTTATAGTCACTAAATCTACGTCTTTTACATTTTATTAGAATTGCCGTAACTATTTATACATTTTTTTGTTTCTGGATCCCTAGAGAATTAATATCGGTATTTTTAATATTTCCTGCATGACCTCGTGATTGGACCGGTACCTCCAGGACATCCTTAAGAATTTCCTGAGATATTTTAAATTTTGTCATGATATATTTAAATATAAAATATGAAATATCTCGTAAAGTATTCCTCTTCGATGACTTTACCTTCATACTTAAACGTAGAATAATGAAAGGAATCGAATAATAAAATTAATTTTTATATTTGCAATTTTGTAAAATTAAATGCGTACACAAAATACAATCAAATTTTTTAAAATAATTTTTTCTGTTTCTTTTTTACAACAGTAGATTTTTTTTATTATCCTATGTATCAAAGTAAAGTCATCAGAAAGTGAATACTTTACGAGATATTTCATATTTTATATTAAAAATATCGTGACAAAATTTAAAATATCTCAGGAAATTCTTAACGAAAAAGAGTTTTATTACAGTGTTTTGAAAACGTCTCGACAAGGGCTACAAAAATATGCAATGAAAAATAGAGGGTCCTATTTAAGAAATTCAAGGTAACCTTCACGTGACCTTCAAACGACTACCCAAGGTCAAATCATTACCACTATGTTATACAACTTTTGTCTGAAACATTTTTTTTTAACTACGTGATATCGAGATATTTTACTGTTCAAATTAAAACAGGACACCCTGTGTCATATTTATGTTTTTCAATACTCAGCGAACCTATTTTTCAAACTTCTTTTGTTAATAACTTTCTAATAAACGAGCGACGGCTAAAACCTTTTGGAGATTATTCAGGAGGGTGATCGTCATTGGAGGTATCTCCTCTAAACGAGAATTTATCCTAAAATTTTTGTAGAAGCTCAATGCTGTACAAAATTGTATATATAGTTTTTGATTATGATTTTAATCAAGTTTAAATTAGAGAAAAATCATAAATTATAGAATTTATAGCAAACTTTAATAATACTAAAGTTGCAAATCTTTAATCTTAATCACATCTTGCAATTATGTAACAAAAATTCACAAATTATAATAGTGCAAAAATCTCTATTACCAGTACTAGTGTGATATAATGAAGATTTCCTGTGGTGTGGAAGTGTTGATCCTCTAAGGTGAGTTGGTAACAGTCGCGATGGTAGATAAGCTCTATTCATCCTAGCTTCTACCTCCATTACCAGTTCCGGGTTTATAACTACATGCATATTACCAACCAAGGACAGCACGGAAGTGCAGTGGGCACAAAAAAACATGCAAAATCAAAAATAAAACTCAATAAAATATAAATAATGTGCAAATGCTAAAAAAATAAGGATTAAGGTATAATAGGCACAATATAAAAATATAAAAGCTTGTAAACTTAATCAAATCAATTTCGCGTGTGCGTGTGCGTGTGCGTGTGTGCGTGTGTGTGTGGTTAGAAAAATAATCCTATAAAATCGTATGAGTAGGTAAAAAATTTGGAAGTATTTAAGATGTTCCGCATCGCATGGATCATATGCCACACTCATCTTTCCGTTTAGATCACTTGACATTTCTACTATCAAGTTTAACATTATCATAAAAAAAACTTCCATAAAAACTATCTTTATTGCTTATCCCCGCAGGGTTTGCAAGGCGTTTTTGTATAAGGAACGTTACCCAAACCTTCACACTACTACCCTTCTCCTCTCACTTTAACCCTTTGGACCAACAGCTTAACGTCTCTTCCGAAAGACGGAGTCCAGTTTGCTCCGCACAAGAGCCTATCTTGCACGGAGGGGCGCAGCTGCCGGAAAAACATTCCATGTTTACATGGCTCTAGTGGACTCGAACCTGGTTCCTCAGATTACGAGTCTGGCGCTCTACCACTAGACCACACTGCCGCCCGAGTTTAACATTATCATAAAATCATATATTCATGTATAAATATATGTTTATATTATATCATAGTATGTATGTATTTCACCGTGGATTACATGCGTTCTTCTTAATAATAATAATGATTTTTGCAGTCTTATAAATATTATGAAACATATGTTTGTACTATTAATCTAAATAACGTGAGGCATATGCGATCTATGCGGCATAAACGAGAAATTTAATGAAAACTAAAAATCTATCTGGCACATAATGTATTAGAGTTAATATAATTAGTGGCCTGCTGTAACATGGTGAGTTATCTAATCGCTGAACGTCAGTGAAAAATAATAATAGAAGGCTACAATTACTTTCTAACTTTAAAATTGGTATGTATTAACGTAATTCAAATAGTTAATAACTTTTAATTACTAAACACTTGTAGTTGGACAGAGATTTTATATATTGACTTGAATGCAGACATACTATTTCAGATTTGATTCTCCAACACATAAGCGTCCCTATCACATTCTTCTTCTTCTTCTTATAATTTGGCCGTCAAGCAATACAGCTCAAAATAAAGGCCAGGGCGATCCATTCGTCGTATAAGTCGCGAGCGGCGTAAATTACCAAGGTTCTAGGCCTCGAAAGGCACCGATGCAAGAGCCACAAACTCCGTCGATAGGGGGGAAGTGGGGATCATTGATACGATTTTTTTCAAGAGTTAAATAAATAACTTTGCAGATATATTAAGATAAATTTAATAGGTTAAATTTAAAGGCTTGTCCTTCTACTTACGTGTTTTGATTGCCTTTTTGCTGTAGGTTAATAATAAGAAATGTTATAACATTTTTTGTAAAAAATGAAATTCGTATCAATGTGCGTCATATGCGGGGTACAATGATACGGGCATGGGGCACTGATTCTCAGTGATCTATATTAATATTATTCAGAAATAAATTGGATTATTATTAAAACAAGCTATGTTTATTGTATATAGAGATATAGAGATATTTATTTATATACGGAATTAACAATTTTACGGCATCTTCATCAATATAGACCCTATCGGTCTTTTTTTGGTACATTCTTACCATTTTCGTCTAAAATAAAATAAAAATATCTTACTTAATACTATAAACTACATAGATACATATTAATATGTATCAAAGTGCTCCACGAGTCAGTGTACGAATCTGCCCCACAGCGTCATACATAATAAAATATATTCTCAGCCGAAAATAATACAAAGTCATGTCAATATTTTCGACAAATTAGTAAGAGATATACTGTTTCTTACTTTTGACGAAATATTTATTTAGTATTAATCAGATTAATGTGAAAAATCACGCTTCAAAGACTTTTGAAAATATTTACCAGAGAGTACGCAAAACACATTTATACCTGTCATTCATCAAGTGGCTACTGCTCGCGTACGAAATTTGGTTAGGTTATTCGTGTATCATAACGCCATATATGCATGGATACGTGACCTTCTTAGATGTTTCTCATGCAGAGATATGATGACTGTATCAATGTTCCCGCTGTATCAATGATCCCCACTTCCCCCTACGAGACACCAAGTGGTGCAATAACAACTGTCGCGAGCGCCCCGCGGCCGAGCTTGGCGTAATCAAAACGTAACGGGCCCCCTCTCCTACGCACAGAAGGAGGGACCAAGGAAAACTATGGCTGAAAACCCATTGATTGGGTTGCCGCAGAAAGGAGTCGGATAAACTGATGAGTAGGATCACTCAAAAAAAGGAGGATATCCTTGGGAGCGTGCGGAAAAACTTTCTCAACGTACTTAATTAAATAGGAAGCTTCACACGAGTATATACGACAATTAAAAACGACGTGATTTATGTCTTGAATAGGGTGGCCGCAAGGACCCCCGAATCTATTATGTTTTTCCTTGCTAAGCTATGATTCAAGTTGTAGTGACCACTGCGCAGCCTATTTATTAACACTATTTCCTTTTTTTAAAAAGGTTTTTTGTAAAACCAGGGGCGATCTTAGCTGTTATGAAAAAGATTGTAGAACGGAATACCCTTATTCGAATCGCAACAACGCAAGTGCTCCGCGACACGCTTTCGAAGGGACTCTCTGGAGAACGAATAGAAATCGCTGTGCGGGACTTTGAAATTAGGACTCTTTTCTCTTTTAGTAGCTACTTTAGCCGCGTTGTCCGCTCGAGTTCATTGCCCTCGATACCACGATGCGAGGAAATCGAGGCTAGACGTATATCTACACCTTTAGTGGAAAGCTGCGAAATTTTTTCCCTTATCCAGGGAATAATATAATTTTGCTAGTTGGCACTACTTGAACATACGTTTTCAAGCACGCTCTTGGAGTCAGAGAAGATAACTACTCTGCGAAGGTCTATCTGCCCAATAAAAATTAATGCTTGAAGGATTGCCCATGCCTCAGCCGAAAAAATTGTTGTTTCCGGAGGAAGCTTATGCATAACTTTAATTTTAAATCCGGTGAGTAGATTCCGGCACCGACGAATGAACTAGGGTCTTCCTTGGAACCGTCAGTGTAGAAGGTCGTGGCTCCTTCCCTAAGGATTTTAGAGTCCTCCAAGAAAATGGAATTAATATTAGGAATATCTGGAGGAAAATTAAACGCAGTGTAATGAATGTCAATGATAAGAGAATTAAAGCTGTGGCTAAAAACAGGCAGGGATGCGGATTGATAGATTTTTCCGATTTTGCCTAGTATGGAAAGGAAGGATCTATAAGAGAAGGATCTATATTGTCAAGACTGATGGTGACTGGGCTGAACTCCTGGGCAACGTTTTTGAGAACCATTTTGAAGGTCAGATACCTGAGCCTGTACTGTAGCGGTGGTTCTTTAGCTTCATCCAGCAAGACATTGATGGGAGTGGACTGTCGATAGCCGTATGCAATCCTGATAGCTTTATACTGGATGCGTAGAATCTTTTCGAAGATGGTGAAGTTACCTTGAAGTTGGTAAACCTAGCAGCCGTAGTCTATGGAGCTACGGACGATCCCCTTATAAATCATGTCCAATTGCTACGGGTGAGCGCCCCACCAGACACCTGCTAAGGCCTTCATGATATTTAAGGCCTTTCTACATTTACCGATCACAGCTGTAAAGTGGGGTTTGCCACTGAGTCTGGAGTCCAAGAGGATGCCCAGAAATCTTACAGTTTCGCTATATTGTATCGGGTTACTCATGATGACTACCTCAGGAATAATTGTAGGCATCTTTTTCTTATGCGTAAAGATCACGGATTGTGACTTAGACGGAGAGAGCGTAAGGCCTTTGCTGAGAAGAAAGTCAGTATTTCTTTGAATAGATTCGTTGATGAATCGAACAGCTTCTTCGAGGTTTTTATTGGCTGAATAAATAACCACGTCGTCAGCGTACAGCAGAATTTGGCAGTCCGGATTGATGAGTTTTATCATATCTTTAATATATCCTTGTGGAGTGCCTTTCCTGGCATACATAGGGCCGAATTTTTGGCCGCTCTTGATGTAATAGATGAGCCTGTTACTAATTAAGTTCATTACAAACTTACGGAATCGAGCAGTAACTTTAGCTTTGCTGAGATCCTTATCCAGCATGTGAGGAAGAACATTGTCGAACGCTCCATCGATATCAAGGAACGCCGCCACCATGTGAGCACCCTTGAGAAATCCGGCCTTGATATAATTTGTTAACGCTACCATGCTGTCCATACAGGATCTGGCGTTACAGAACCCGAGTTGCACATCTGACAGTATATCGTTATATTCCAAATACCACCTATGGCGGTTATACATGCATTTTTCCATAACTTTCAAAACGCATGAGTTAAGTGAAATAGGCCTGACGCCCTTCCCACCGGGCTTGGGTATGAAAATTACCAAGAATGTGCGCCAGTCTTCGGGAAATGAGCCGCTTACTAGAAAACCATTAAAAATGTCCCGAAATTTACACCAGAACATGTCAGGGAAAGTAGATAGAATGGTGTAATCAAGTTGATCCAGATCAGGCGCTGATTTAAGCTTACAGGTTTTAAGTGCCGCCTTAATTTCTTGCATGGAGATAGGGCCGTCCAGCCAGGAAGACAGGTGCTCCGTATTTGAGACATCTATCTCCAACATTTCAGTCAACGAGGGGTCGTTGGGTGAACAGGAGGGAGGGCACAGCTTGTTAACAGCAGCTTGAATTAATTCTTTCTCCTTCAACGTATCGTTAGTAGACTGAGTGGCTTGATCTCTTCTTTTGAATGATTTGATGAATCTACAAACCTGATTGATAGGCGTCTTAGCGCTAAATTTTGTGCAGAGGTTCTTTCAACCTGCGACCTTTTGCTTTTTAAGAACCCGTCTTGCAACAGCGATAGACCTGTTATATTCCATTAAAGTTTCCAGAGTGTAATGATTCTTGAAATTTTTTTCGGTTGTTCTACGAGCCTTGACAGCCGCCTCGCACTCTTCGTTCCACCAGGCCGGATGAAATTTGCTTTTGATGAAAGAGTCCGAAGGAAAATTACTTTTTCCCAGAGCGTTAGTTATGCACGATTTAATAATAGCCGTTATTTGACTATAAGTCTCAGTAGCATCGTTGACACTGATGTTATTTCATCTGTACATCTTTTTTCAATAGAGACGCTAAAGCTTCAAGCGAACCCTTATTAAACTTAAACCTGTGGATGAATTTGTGTTTAGGATCCATGTAGTCGTTAATGCGAGTGTTCGAGTCATTACCGCGTAAAGATCAGCTGTGTTTTCAGTTTTACTCCCCTCCACCCCGCTCGACTCCGATGAGAGGCCGCGGGGGAGAGGAGCTGAAAGGGAACTGAGCGCGGTCTCCCGAAGGAAAACCGCCAGTGTGTAACGGAGCGATCGTCACTAAAGCATATATTGCTATACTTTAGTAATACCGCTTCTGGTTCGGCGTATCAGTTAGTTACGCGAAAAGGTGCATAGCGCTTTGCTTTGCCCGCGATTCTCTTTGTGTATGCCGATAATAAACTTGTTAAGTTATACCAAAGGGTCTTAAATTATTGATACAGTCCACTCTAACCAATCCGTGTAAGGACGATAAGGCCTTCCTGCCTTAGCCGATAAGCGAACAGCGAGTGACTATAGGTACATGGTCACTGCTCCTTAAGTCATCATCTTCGTCGCTTTCACAAACGCTAATAGAAACCAGATCAGGAGAAGCAATGGTCAAGTCGATTACAGAATTAATATTACATGCTAGATTGAAAAAAGTAGGGGATCCATCATTTAATATAACGAAATCATTAACCGCAATAGACGAGGCGATAAGTTCACCAATGTTATCTACTCGTCTGTCGTTCCAGTCGGGATGGTGGGCATTAAAGTCTCCTACGAATAGAGCGTGCCTGAATTGTTTAGCGTAATTAAATAAATTCTCAAAAAAAGGGGGCGGGCGTATCTTGACCCGTGTGTCTGTATAAGTTGCAAATAAAAAGCACCTGGCTCCTTGGAAAGGTACGGTGGTTGCAACCATTTCTACCGAAAAGTGCGCAAAGCTCGACAAATCACGGACAGAAAAAGCAAAATTATTCCTAATTAAGGTGCAGACCCCTCGGGATCTCGCGATACTTTCATCTGACCTGATAAGATTAAAGCCTTTAATATTAATATTTTTATTAGAATCTAGTAGGGTTTCTTGCAGGCAAATAATATCGAATTTATGAGCCTTCTCGCGGAGAGATCTCCGTTAGTAATCTAAGATCCTGTGCGAAGTATAACTCCGCAGCAGTCAGTAGTCTCATGCTTTAAAGATCTGTATATCAAAAAGATCATGGGAATCCATTGATCCCAATTTTTCTTATTTTTAGACCAAATATTTAGGGCGAATGCCGAGGCAGAGATTAGGGGAAGTTTTTTAGACGTTAAGTCCACAGAAAGTTATCTTTCTTCCCTTAGTTCAAAGTTTTGGTAATTATGCATATTAAGACCCCACTCGCCAATGACCTTGATCTTGACATATGTTGTCAAGGTCATGAGCCTGAGTAACCTTGACCTTGAAAAAAGTGGCGGTCACGATCCGTTCAAAAGTTACGAAGCATTAAAGTTTTCGCTTTGCAAAATTAGTTGTATATCGCTACAAATATTCACACAGATGATCGACTAACTATCTTGTAAATGACTAATATATATGTGGAAATAGTACATGTACGAACAAAGGAAAGTCTTTTAAAGCAGTAAATGGAAATTTTAAAGAAGTGGAAAGCCAACGCATGTACTTTAAAGGCACACTGTGTCTAGTTTAATGATAGTGGAGTCCCCCGCAGGGGGGCGGAACCTACTACCTCCACGCATATACTTTCCACGCGAAACGAGTTGTCACATGGGTTTGTGGCGTGCTTTACGAGCTCGTTTAAGTAGAGGTGGTATTAAACAAGATAAGTTAGCCGATCATCTGTGTGAATATTTGTAGCGATATACAATAAACAAGCTCGTAAAGCACGCCACGAACCCATGTGACCACAGGGGGGCGGAACCTACTGCCTCCACGCATATACTTTCCACGCGAAACGAGTTGTCACATGGGTTCGTGGCGTGTTTACGAGCTCGTTTAAGTAGAGGTGATATTAAACAAGATAAGTTAGTCGATCATCTGTGTGAATATTTGTAGCGATATACAATAAACGAGTTCGTAAAGCACGCCACAAACCCATGTGACCACAGGGGGGCGGAACCTACTGCCTCCACGCATATACTTTCCACGCGAAACGAGTTGTCACATGGGTTCGTGGCGTGCTTTACGAGCTCGTTTAAGAAGAGGTGGTATTAAACAAGATAAGTTTGTCGATCATCTGTGTGAATATTTGTGGCGATATACAACTAATTTTGCAAAGCGAAAACTTTAATGCTTCGTAACTTTTGAACGGATCGTGACAGTCACTTTTTTTCAAGTTCAAGGTTACTCAGGGTCATGACCTTGATAACATATGTCAAGGTCAAGGTCATTGGCGAGTGGGGTCTTAATATGCATAATTACCAAAGTTTTTTCAAAGGGAGCGACGAGGATTGGCATCCTGAAAAAAGGGCGACAACTTCAGAAGACAAGGACGACGACTTCGGTGAGCAGAAGAAGAGGGATCTGCGCCGAGCAAATTCAGATGATCCCCAACGAGAAAGAGGTTGGGGATTGTCCTGGAGGCGGCAGGGGGGAATCTGGCCAACTCCTTCCGGAAGAGATTCATGCTGGAAAAATCATGAAGCGTCCCTTTGATAACTAGCTGCTGTTGAACAATAGATGTCTTCGAGATTCAAAGCTGAGCTACGGAGCTACAGACGTGTAACGCGAGCCGAGCTGTATCTCTTTCGTAATAAATTAGTTCTCACCTATGAGCTTGTATATCTTATTTCTGGCAAGCGGGATGCGAGTGCGAGTGAGCGAGTGTGCCAAGGAGTGTGATATTGCCGTGGGCACAAAAATAATATAAAAGAATTAAATTTTGTACATGATTAAATTTTGATCAATTTTATACTTTTTCAATCAACGTAATTTTTTAATATATTATTTCTATAAATAAATGTTTAAAACAATATAAGAAAACAGTTTTAAATAACATCATTGTATAGGATTTTGTAAATTTTAATCTTCTTTGCTTAAAATTATTTCTTGTTATATTAAAATATAAGTTAATACAATATATTTTTTCATAATAATCTTATTGTATTTTTTAAATAAAGACTTGAAAAGTTGTGTTTGATATTGTAACTTTCAATTATAATTATCAATACAATATCATTATCAATATAAATCACTATTCAGAGTAACAGCCTATATTATTATCCACCATTTCAAATATATGTTACCATATTATAGTTTTCTCTGCACAACTGTTTGCTACGCGATAAAAGCATTTATGAAGAAAGAAAAAAATAGATAATTGCCTGTAATAAAATGGATAATGGAAAAGGTATAGATTTGGATATAGTGCTAATTTTACATATAACATATAAATATTAAAAAATACTACAAGCCACACAATCATAATTGTTATATAATTGTAGGAAAGAAGAAATAGGATTTGACATATTATTCAACTTTGAACTATGCCATACCTGGTCGCTGCATAACAGTGGTAAGGCCACTCCTTCTTCTTCTATCGCTATTTCCACTATTACTAACACTGTTGTTATTACTTCCGTCTCCCGTCGCAGTACTGACAGCAACATTTAATGACTGAGCACATTGTACTAATCCCGAACTACCACTCTGTAACTTTTTACATATTTTTATTCAAAAATTAGAATTTATATGCTAATATACAGGGTGACGCAAAAGTTCCTAGAATTTTTTTGAGAACATTAAGCAGAAAATAACAAATCGGTACACAAATTAAACATCTACACTTTAAATAAAACATAAAACTTTATTAGAACATTAATAACAAAATTAAATAAATAAAATTACAATAAATTCTCGAAATTGTTTCCTTTTGCCTTAATACATTTTTTAAGCCGCTTTAGAATTATGTAATTTTATTTGTTTAATTTTGTTATTAATATTCTAATAAAGTTTTATATTCTGTTTAAAGTATAAATGTTTAATTTTTATACCGATTTGTAGCTATTTGTGGCTAATGTTTTCAAAAAAATTCCGGAAACTTTTGTGTCATCTTGTATGTAAATTACTTTACATCACACGATTTGATAGTAGACAAAGGCCAGTACAAAATATTATATACTAGATGACCAAGAATAATCGCATACAGGATACACCAGGAGATTCTTGATATCAAATAAAGTAACTTTTTATTTATCAAATTTATCATTCTATTCAAATAATAGTTTTTAAATAAGAATTATTTAAAGTTATCTAAGCGTACTAACAATAAGTTGCGAGCAAATCAAGAGAGGCGTATAGCCGTAAAATATCACATGAGTGTTGTAGGTTGTTTTTCTTCTATCTTACTAAAGATTTTATTACACAACTGCATAATATCTAAATACTCTGTTATTTTGAATAGTACTTATATGTTATTATACAAAAGAATTAAGGGGTAACGCCACTCTAGAGTCCCAAAAAAAGCCAATTTTTGATAACTTTTTTCAGAAATACAATAATCATAAATGAAAATTGGTTTAATTCTATTTATTATCTATAGATTAACCCTTTGAAGCATACATTTTTCTTTACACGGAAAACAGCTGAAATTTGTTACTCGGGGGTTTTCGGGGTCGCTGATCACGAATATGACTTCAGATTTTCAAAATTCAAAATGGTGGATCCAATATGGCGGACCGAATTCGTAAAAAGTTTCTTGCTCAAGTTGAAATTTGTCACTCGGGGGTTTTCGGGGTCGCTGATCACGAATATGACCTCAGATTTTCAAAATTCAAAATGGCGGATCCAATATGGCGGACCGAATTCGTAAAAAGTTTCTTGCTCAAGTTGAAATTTGTTACTCGGGGGTTTTCGGGGTTGCTGATCACGAATATGACCTCAGATTTTTAAAATTTAAAATGGCGGATCCAATATGGCGGACCGAATTCGTAAAAAGTTTCTTGCTCAAACTGAAATTTGTCATTCGGGGGTTTTCGGGGTCGCTGATCACGAATATGACCTCAGATTTTCAAAATTCAAAATGGCGGATCCAATATGGCGGATCAATGTCATAAAATAATGGTGGTTATGGTAAAAATTTTTACGAATTCGGTCCGCCATATTGGATCCGCCATTTTAAATTTTGAAAATCTGAAGTCATATTCGTGATCAGCGACCCCGAAAACCCCCGAGTAACAAATTTCAGCTTGAGCAAAAAGCTTTTTACGAATTTGGTCCGCCATATTGGATCCGCCATTTTGAATTTTGAAAATCTGAGGTCATATTCGTGATCAGTGACCCCGAAAACCCCTATGTATGATATTATACATGAATTCGGTAAATACTTTTCCTAATAATGAATTTTTCGCTTAAAAAGTGATATTTTTTAGCATTTGTTTATTGATATCAACAAATTCGGTGACAATATTCACCAATTGCGTGTAATTTTAGATTCTCTGACATGTTACGATATTGAAATTACAAAAAAACCCGAAAAAATCGATTAAAAACTGGCTTAAAAACGGAAAAAATGGTGGTAATCTAGGTGGGATAGATTCTATCCCGCTGTGCCGCAAAGGGTTAAAGTATAAAAAAATTTTTTATTAATTTTTTATTGACAAAATGGCGGCGCCAGAGCCATTGATCCAAAGTGCCTTTTTGCGGAAGTCGTCCAACGGGCGGAATCGAAGCTCCTATAATTTCTGAGTTGGAACAAAAATTCAAAGATTTTTGAAAAATATATAAGATTTTCTATAGACTTCTATAGACCTATGGGAATTGCGAAATATCATTTTTTGTAAAAATGGTGCATGTTGGAAAAAAATGTTTCATTTTTCGCTAAAAAATTTCGCACAAAATTGTTTATAAAAAAAGTTTTGTTCAACTTATCGCAAAATCCATAGGTACTTCTAAAAATAATGTTATTGTAAAGTTTCACTCAAAATTTCAAGTCAATCGGATAAAAGGTGTTCGAGTTCTGATTCCGCCCGATTTTAAAAAAGCGATTTCGAGAAAAACGCGTTTAAAGTTTCAGTTAACATTCACAGATGCATTCCGCGCCGGCAGACGGATTACGAAAAAGGGATAATAGAGATTTTTCCGAGCTTTGAAACCAAGTGTACTTTATTTCTAAGACCTTAAAGCATCGTTTAAGCAAAAAAAATCATTTTTTGAAAATTCTAGAGTGGCGTTACCCCTTAATATGCAAAAGAATTTCTTACAAATGCCACTAAAAGAACAACTAAAAAAAAATAATATGCTTCAACACATAATTTTTTTTATATTATTTTGATATTTTAAAAATATTTACGGCCTTGAAAAAGTTATGGAATATTATTTATAGCAAATGCCCGAAATGTATGTATTTCTAATTTCTATGTGAACATTTGCTCTACGAATGATTTTCTTGCACATATCGAAGCATTTCCTGTATAATAGTTACAATTACAAAGTCGTTCTTCTAAATCTTTTAAGATTTCTACAACATTTTTATAAATAAGACTTTTCAAATATTCCCGTAGAAAATAATCTAACGAGTTTGAAACAGACATTGTTGTCCATGTGACAAGACTATCTCAACTAATCCAAGAATTAAAAAACTTTGTACTGAAACAATGTCTCGTAAGTCTACTGTTGTAAGGTAATGTTCCATTATGTTGAAACTATATCGTATATCTGCATATTTACACAAGATATGTAGTAGTAAATTCTCAAATATATTCAATAAGTTTCCTATAAAAAATTTGACATAAATATTCCTTTTTAACCGTTTCAGAAGAACGTCCAATAAATTGGTTATCTATTATTCCTAAATGTTTAATTTCTACAAAACTTAAAAATTTTGTTCTCAAAATATAAAAAAACTGTCCAGTAATGTACATTGTATGCATGTATAAATAAAGATTTTTTTGGTAAATGAAATTTAAGGGCAGCATAATAGAGATAAAACAATTTGCATCACACACAGCTTTTTACTCGCATACAACTACTAATTAAACAACTTTAAGATATTCAAACTACTTTCATTCAAAAACTATCATTCAAAGAGAATGTTGGTAAACGTAAAATTGCTTTGTTTGGTATCAAAAATCTCGTGGTGCATTTCACATACAGTTATTCTATAACACACTCGAATAAAAATATAAGGTAACTTATATTCTCTATATATTTATTTTTATTTACAGTAAATTTCTACTCCTTTTGTTAAAATAATAATAAAAAAGTCATACTATTTCATAAAATAAAAAAAATTAACTATTGCAAAAATTTAGCTTCAAATTAATTAAAAAATTAAAGGTTAAAATTATAATATATGTAAAAATTATAATAATAATTACCATATATAATTATATTGAATAATAATAATAATTTAATTTACATCCAATTGCAGTTTTGTCTCATTCTTTATGTGTTATAATATCTCATTGTATATAATATTGAATTACATTTGGAATATATCTATGATATTTACTTACTGGCTGTAATTGTTCCCTGCTGCCAGGTTGACTCCAGCCATTATCTTCATCATTATTAGCATTACTACTGTGTTGTTGATGAAATATGTGAAGATTTGCTCCACCATCTGAAGCTCTTCTACCAAAGCTTCCGGCTGTATAAACATATACAGTATATAGTAAAAATAACATATTTATTTTAATTATATATAAACCAAAATAATACAAATTTTTAAGAATAAAAGTAATCTCTGTAATAAAATAAAATAAAATAAAATAAAATAAAATAAAATAAAAGTTAATATATAAAATTATATAATAATTTTTTACTTATAAACACGTATGCAAACACACGTATATGCACAAGGAAAGAGAGACAGAGAAAATAGAGGAAGAAGAGGATAAAAGATAAAAAAAGAAAAATAAAGAAAGAAGGAAAAGGAGAAGGAGGAGCATTGGAAATTATAACATTTAATTTTAATATAATTGTATTTTTGCATTAATTAATTTATCTCATTATTATATATGGGGCATTCCATGCCAAATCAACCAAGGATTTTCCTTGACCATTTTTTATTTGGCCAAAATTTTTTTGTGTTTTTATGCTAAATAAAAGTAGCTTCCATGATTTTTTTTAGATTTTTATCTCTACCCATACTTAAGTTATGGATTTTTTCAAAAAAATACAGTTTAAAATTTCAAATGCTTCAAATGCCTGTAACTTTAAGAAGAAAAAAGATATTGTAAAAAATGAGGTAATCTTTTTTTTCGTTTTTCACTGTACTTTTCCAAGAAAATATTGAAAAAATTTTTAATGGACGATATGACTGTTTTTTTTTAGGATTTAAATAAAAAATGTTTTTTTCTCAATGCGACCGTTTTGATTTTTTTCAAAAAAATCTTACAAATTCTACACTTATTGTTAGTTTCGAAATTTTTAAGCCATTGATGAAGATGGGTTTTCAATAACTTCGATTTTTTAAGGGACTTTTTCTTTATTTTTTTTTCAAAAATAATTTTTTTAAAATAAGATAGACTCTACCGATGGCTATCAAAATATTTGATAAATTTATAGATAGCAATCCTGAAATTTCGATCTATAGATAAAGAAGAAATTCGAATATTTTCTATTTTTTAATTACATTTTTACTTATTTTTACTATTGAATTACTTTTTTTTAAATGGAATATTATAAATTGGGTCGCATTGAGAAAAAAACATTTTTTACTTAAATCCTAAAAAAACAGTTATATCGTCCATTAAAAATTTTTTCGATATTTTCTTCGAAAAGTGAAAAACGAAAAAAAAGATTATCTCATTTTTTACAATATCTTTTTTCTTCTTAAAGTTACAGGCACTTGAAACATTTAAAATTTTAAACTGCATTTTTTTGAAAAAATCCATAACTTAAGTATGGGTAGAGATAACAATCTAAAAAAAAATCATGGAAGCTACTTTTTCATTTAGTATAAAAACACAAAAAAATTTCGGCCAAATAAAAAATGGTCGAAGAAAATCCTCGGTTGATTTGGCATGGAATGCCCCATATGTAAAAATATTAACATAAGATCATCAAAAAATAAATACAACATATTTCACATTTATATCAAAGAATTAAAACAAAATATAAAATACATATATTGTAAAATATATACCTTTCTGACAATTTTATCTTAATACATTTACATATAAAATAAATTCAATTTCTATCAAAAAAAGTTTTTAAATATAATTTCATTTAAAATAAAATGTATACGAACATATACATATATTACAGTATATTATGAATGCATTGTAGTATTTATAAAAAAGTTAAACAAGTTGAATTATTTATTACATCCTTCTATTTTTTTTGCTGTATTTTTATTGTTATTCGACAATTTACTATAAAATTATTTTTCATTCAAATTGCTAGAAATACTCTATAAAAAATAAAAACATCTCTGTTTAAATTTTCAATATTTATGTTATAAATAATAATATTGGAGGCTTTCTTGAGTATCCATCAAATAAAAAAGACAATATGAGTCAGAAGCAGTAATTAGTGCGCAATATATTATATAAATAAATAAATACATAAATAAATAAATAACTAAATACATATTAATTTCAGACCCTTTCTTTGGGTTATCCTCAGCATGATGTTACTAAATTTTACGCAAAATATGTTGAAATTTAACGCAGTCATACAAAAATTAAGTCGAGGATTAACGCAGTCATACAATAAATAGGTCGAAGATTAACGCAATCAAACAATAAATGTAAAGAGTTAACAGTTCTTAACTGATAAGTGTGCAAAATCTGCACACGCACGCACGCACGCACGCACGCACGCACGCACGCACGCCCACGCCCACGCACACGCACACGCACACATAGCAACATTGTTTATAAAATAAACTGCAATAACTGTAATACCTTCTAGAGGTGCGTTCAACTTGGCGCTCACAACCCTCGTGAGCATTATTCGTCCTTGTTTAACATTTGACAAACAACAAGGATGAAATGATTCTAAGAGTGTTACGAGCGTCAAGTGGAACAATCCCTACATAGGCCAGACTGGCAGACAACTGCAAACCAGAATAAAAGAACATCAGAATCATAATAGGAGGAACACAACTTGTCATTCTGACAGATCGTAGATTAGAATTTGATCACAATTTCATTTAGAACGTATAGATTTTGGGTAATGAGCCCTACTTAAACAAACGTCTAATATCAGGGATGTTATACATAAAGAGACAAAAAAATGTTTAAATCTGCAGACATGGAATGCCTGCTGGATACATATTTAAATTAATTATTAATATTAATTGAGAAGCTCCCTGAACTTTAAATCTAGCTCCGTTATTCGTGCGCATTCTATCTTCGTTTATAACGTTTGTGTTGATTGATTACCTTGTGACTTTTAAATAATGTCACTGTCTCTTGAAACGCCACCAAGATAGGCCATTTTTTACCACTTATTATAATCCATTTTATTTTAATCAGATTCTCAATCTCTTCCGTAAATCGCCTTTTTCATTTTTTATTACATTTGTGTTTCAACTATATCTTGTGTTGCTCTGAATATATGTATATATCCATGCAGGTATCTTTCAAATTTTAACGTTTATTAAGGATATAAGAGACAACTCGTTTAATTTTCTCCCTTTGTCTTTCTGGACTTCCAACTGGGGAGTTAAATATCCGCAGGATGCTTTGTTTGCTTCGAAGTATACACTCGCCTTCATTCTACTTGAGAGACCACACTTATCAGTTAAGAGCCATTAACTCTTTACTTTTGTTGTTTGACTGCATTAATCTCTGACCTATTTATTGTATAACTGCGTTAATCACCGACTTAATTTTTGTATGACTGCGTTAAATTTCATGTATTTCGCATAAAACTTATTATTCGTAATGGCCTAGTTTACACCGTGCGACCTGATCGCGACCTGACCTATACCCTGACCTAAAATAGGCTTCTAAACAAAACGTTTACACCATGTAGACCTATGATACTTTTGGGTCAAATATAAGTAAAAATTATCTATTAGTATCTATTGGTACACTCTCTGCACTTTAGGCGATCTTTAGGTCACCTGCGTTTACACGCGTTACGTCCTACTTTAGGTCTACGCCTAATTTAGGTCAGGGCACGCGAAAAAGAGACCTGACCCAAGCGAGGTCGCAACTGTTTACATCGTCGCGACCTATCGTGTTTGGGTTGAATATAAGGTATAGGTCGCGGCCTAAACGCACGATGTAAACTAGGCCAATGTCACGCTGAAAATGACCCAAAAGAAGGATTAAACCGTCCGAGTTTAATTAGTGTATTTATTTATTTATATAATATATTGCACACTAATTACTGTGCTTGGCTGATATTACCTCTTTTTATTATTTAATTTATTTATATTATATTTATATTATAATATAATATAAATATAATATAAATATAGTAGCTTCGCACCACCGGCCGCTCGACCGAGTGCGTGAACCAAATGTCCGAACCTGCGGTTCCTCTCGTACTGAGCAGGATTACTATCGCAATGACTGGTCATCAGTAGGGTAAAACTAACCTGTCTCACGACGGTCTAATATATATATATATATATATATATTATATATATTATATTGATATATATTTTATATATATATATATATATATATATATATATATATATCAGTTGGTATATATATATATGTATATATACCAAAATCTATTTTTTAATGACCACTAGCACCACAGACGCGCGCTTCGCGCGCGCTATTTAGCTTTAACATTATGCTATTACTATTACACTATTAATTTCTTGATACACACAACTGTCAAAATATACGATGACAGCTGCAAATGAAGTAAGCGCAGCGAGAAAACCAATCAGCATCGCGGAAAAGCGGCAACAATAAATTCGACTATCGACTTAACATGCCTTTTTTTAGAAAGGATCCTAATATATATATATATGTCATAGGCAAATGGTTATTTTAGGAAAATAGCTTCTGACTAGGCAAATGTTATCTGCCTGGCCAAATAGCTTTCACCATTTATTCTTGCTATTTTCCTAGTCAAATGCTATTTTCCTAGGCAGATGCTATTTGACTGAACCGCTGTTAGGCAAATGGTATTCCGCGAAGCATGCATTGGTGCACTTCAGTGACGCGCTTTAAAAGTATTTAACTGTTTAAAGCGCGTCACTAACCTGCGTAGGTTAGTGACGCGCTTTAAACAGTTAAATACTTTTAAAGCGCGTCACTAACCTACATAGGTTAGTGATGCGCTTTAAACAATTAAATACTTTTAAAGCGCGTCACTAATCTATACGCCGAAGGCGTGTCCTAAAATCAGTGAGAAGTTGTCGCGGGGCATGTTTATGGTCGCTACATCTCGTCGGTATGACAGGAATCATAACCTAATTCCTGTCAACTTTAACGATTAATATCTCGCTTCGCGGGGCAGAGCGACACTTTTTTCTGCCAGATTCTTTCGTTTCGTGCAAAAACGCGTCGAATAAGCCTAATTTCATCGATTTCTGTGCTGGGGTAGCTAAACTGAAGAATTACCCACCAATGCATGCTGCACGGAATACCATTTGCCTAACAGCGGTTCAATCAAATAGCATCTGCCTAGGAAAATAGCAAGAATAAATGGTGAAAGCTATTTGGCCAGGCAGATAGCATTTGCCTAGTCAGAAGCTATTTTCCTAAAATAACCGTTTGCTTACGACATATATATATATATATATATATATATATATATATATATATATATACACAGAGTGTCCCAAAACTCGCAAATACGGAGTACAGGACGCGATTCTTTATGCCAAAAAAAACTTTTTTCTTTAGCAAAATTGACAAGTAGTTTTTATAGCAGAGTAGGTTAAAGTTAACGAATAAGCGTTCTCGTTTATGTAACGTTCAGGGACGGCGCATGCTCCTCAGTCGCTCGTACCTAGTCCTTGACCTTTTTCTACATTGTATTGCTTAAAATATAATAAAAGTTAACAAAATAAATATTGCTTCTAGTCCTTACATAATAAATGAATAAAGGAATTGTCTGATTCCGTAACACTATCTAAAAATTAAAAAAATGTAAATAGTAATATGCTTTGCGCGCTGAGCGTTCTAGTTAACTATTCTTTAAGTTTAGTGATACTATTTAACTATCATACATAATTGTGCAATATTTATTAGAATAACAGAACGCTCAGCACACAAAGCATATTTATATTTTTAACTATTCACATTTTTTAATTTTTAAATAGTGCTACAAAATCAGACTATTTATTTATTTATTTATTATAAAAGGAACATAAGCAATATTTATTTTGTTGACTTTTATCATATTTTAAGCAATACAATGCAGAAAAAGGTCAAGGACTAGATACGAGCGACTGAGGAACGTGCGCCGGCCCTGAGCGCCATATGAACAAGAGCGCTCATTCCTTAACTTTAACCTATTCTGCTACAAAAATTACTTGTAGGAAAAACAACAAAGAAGAACAGTTACATATAGAGACAAAGCAGAAACAAACAAGAACAAAGAAGATAATAGAAATGATATGTACTATAAGCAATTTGATAATAGATCTGAAGAGATTACCAAGGACAAAAGGGGAATTGCTTATAGACAGGAAAGAGGAAGACGAGAAGATAGATGGGAAAATGATACGTCAGAGGAAGAGATTGAAACGGTGACAACCGATGAAGATAGACAAGATAATAGAGTAGAAACAGCACAGAAGATACCAGAAGGACTTAACAGTGAACAAGAAATTATTACGAAACTAGCAGCAAAACTCATGTATTATTCAAAACAAGATTGGGAGTTCAGAAGAATAGTTCAAGAGATGATACAAGGACCAGAGCAGAAGGAACTAGGGATCAGTAGTCAAGAGGAGAGAGAGAGAAGGTGAAAGCGGAAATTAAAAAAAAACAAAAAGAACTAGAACTAGAGGAAAAAGTTAGAAGACAAAGGATAATAGTAGGCGAAATTAAAAAAGATTTCTGGAAAGGGCGAGGCAGAGGGACAGTGCGTGAGGAAGACCGAATGGGTCCTTCTTCTTCACAGCGCTTCCTACAGTAAAATAGGACACATTCACACTCAAAACAGTAATTTGGAACTGCAGAGGATATCGAGGGAAGAAGAATGAGATATACAAGAAAATACAAGAGTATGACATAATGATTATGACGGAAACTAAGAGTAGTATAGATGGGAAAATGATACGTCAGAGGAAGAGATTGAAACGGTGGTCATTTCAGGATTTAAAACGTACTGTAAGAAAAGTAGAGGAAAAAGTGGTGGAGTAGCAATTTGTATTAGAGACTATATAGAATTCGAAATAATAAACGAATGGCACAATATCAACGATAACTTTGACATAATAGGAGTGAGACTAATAAACACATCGGAAAAAATCAACTTAATAGCGGTATACAGAAGACCAGGGGACACCCCGGCCACGGCATGGGAAGATATATTCAAGTTTGACAGCAAGGATCTCGACACAGTAATAGCGGGAGACTTTAACGCCCACCATACACTATGGAATTGTTACGACATTGACCCCCACGGAGAGAGACTATATGAATTAATGTATAACCACGATTACATCTGCATCAACGAAGATACATTATCAAGAATGGGAGCGATTGGTCAACATTCAAACAATCTAGATTTAGTTTTTACCACGACAAACATAAGTGACATTATGGAGTATGAACAGCTGGAAGATACGTGGAACTCAGATCACTTTCCGATAGAAATTAGAATAACAACTGATGTGGAAGATTATAAAAAGAAGACCAATAAGTTCTCAACGAAAAAAACAAAATGGACAGACTATAACGACACTATGAAAAAAATAATAAATGAAAATAAGGAAATGTTTAACGACATACTATTAGAAAAAGCTATCAACAAGGAAGATAAATACACAGCGTTTACTGAAATAATCAAATCTACAGTTAAAAACATAACGGAAAATTATCAACCAACGGAGAAGATGGATAAAGAAGAAAAGGAAAAAAAGGAGAAAAGCAGAAAAACAAAGGAGAAGAAAAGTTACCTGGTGGGACGCAGAATGTGACAAAGCAATAAAAAACAGACAAAGAGCATTAAAGAATTTTAAAAGAAAGAAAGACTTACACTCTCTAGTGCAATATAATAAGAGAAAAGCAGAAGCAAAAAAGATCATCAACAGGAAGACGAGAGAAAGTTTTGATAAATTATGTGCTTCAATCAATAGATTTACCAGCCCTACATATGTGTGGAACACTATGAGAATTTTCAAGAACATCAGGAAGAAAATCAATTGGAATAGTAAGAAACACAAAAGTAGGGAAGAAGAAATCAGAAAGGAAATCGAAAAGTTAGCTCCACCAAGTGTACAAACAGAAATGATGGGATAGGCTGGAGAAACACACAAGGAAGGAGGCTTGGAAGATAAGTTCACCAAGGAAGAATTGACAAGAGCATTAGAAATAATCAAAAAAAATTCGGCCCCAGGTAGAGATAGAATAGAATACAGAATGTTAAAAGATATGACGGAAGAAATGGAAGAAGTATTATTGAGTATTTGTAAGGAAGTTTGGACTACTGACTGGTTTCCGGAAGATTGGAGGAAATACCAAACAATGTTCATCGATAAGGCAGGCAAGGAGAAGGTGAGACCAATAGCGCTATCGTCATGTGTCGGCAAGATAATGGAAAGAATGGTGAACGAGCGGTTGGTTTGGTGGGCGGAACACGACAACAAATTGGCGAAAGATCAAAATGGATTCCGAAGAAGTAGGTCATGTGCGGAAAATCTGGTCAGATTGACAACGGATATAAAAAATAGTATCTATAAATATCAATATATATTAGCTGCCTTCTTAGATGTGTCTTCGGCCTATGATAATGTAATATATAGTATATTAATGAAAAAATTTAAAAAACTAAAATGTCCGAAAAACATTATGAAATACATAGGCAAATGGTTATATTATAGAGACACAGAATTTATTATTAATGGTCAGGAATCAGAACACAGAAGAGTACATAAAGGTCTTCCACAGGGAGCAGTACTCAGCCCAATATTATACGCCTTATATACATGTGATGTAACAGATAAGGAGGAAGTAGAGTATGAATCGGTGCAATTTGCAGACGATATAGCGGCGTATGTTATTGGTCATAATAGAGAAGAAAATAAGCGAAAACTAGAAAAGGCTGTGAATAGTATTAATGAAAAACTTAAAGAGTTAGGATTACAGTTAGAGCCTAAAAAAACAGTGCTAGTACAATTTTCCAAGCACGGGTGCTGTGATAACACATTTATTGAAGTACAAAACACCAAAATCTATGCTCAAAAAGAAGCGAAATTTTTAGGAATATGGTTAGATAGTAAGTTGGATTTCCATAAACAAGTACAAGAAACCAGAGGTAAAGTAAATAAAGCGAACTCATTGATGGTATATTTAAACAAAAAATCTAAAGGCATGGAAGTTAATACAGCATTAATGCTGTACAAGAGTATGATTAGATCAATAACGGATTATGGAAACTTTGTTTACTTCCCTAAAGAACAAAACCAAAAACTAAAAATGGAAAGAACACAATATTTAGGAATAAGAACAGCGTTAGGATATAGGAATAGTACACCAAATAATGTGATAATAGCAGAAGCAAAAGTTACGTTACTTAGAGACAGAGCGGAATTATTAGCAAGGAACTTTTTGAGTAAGATCAGTGTTTATGGAGAAGAGGACCTCCACAGGAAGATAGAAGAATTAGTACACAATGAAGATTTTGCGAGGTATAAACAACCACTGCATCAGAGAAGTATAATAGGGGAAGCGTGGAGAAGAATAAAATGGTGCAAAAAGAAGATGGGACCAAGAAGAAAGTTTGAAATATTTGATATGGAATACAGCACGGTAACAGACCATATAGATATAGACTTAAACATAGGATACTGTCGGAAGAAGAAAGAAGCCACGGACAGGGAACTCCTGGAGAAGATTAAGGAAAAACACAAATTAGAAGAAGGATTTACAGTGATATATACAGATGGATCAAAGAAAAAGAAAGGTAGATCATTAGGTGCCAGTGTAGTAATAGAAGAACAAGAATTGGCGTACAACATCAGCATCCCGAAGAATTGTTCAACATTCACTGCCGAGGCGATAGCGGTAAAAGCAGCCATGGAAATAATGGAAAATGAAGCGGAGAACAGACCTAGAGACATAGTGATTTTAACGGATTCTAAGGCGGTACTACAAGCACTACGGAATAATCACCTGAGTGTGTATAAAAATAGATATATAAATGAAATCAGAGAAAGACATTTCAGGCTAATAAAGGTAAAGAAGAAAAGAATTATTTACATATGGATACCAGCACACATTGGGATAGCAGGAAATGAGATGGCAGATAAACTTGCAAAGGAGGCGACAGAGGAAGAAGAGGATGAACAAATTGAAGTTCCCTTTTTGGATTTCCGACAAGAATTCAAAAGGGAAATTTGGAATAAGACACAAGATACGTTGATTAATGACGCTAAATACAAAGGAACTTATTATTTAAAAAATTTTTATAACAAAAAAAGAAAGAAACCATGGTTTCATAAGATGAACGAGGAAAGATATTTTGTAACACTGATTAACCGACTGAGGAGTAACCACTATAATGTCAATGAGTCACTGGCAAGAAAAGGATATATAGAGGACGCCAGATGTGAGTGCGGGAACGAGTGTGAAAGTATCGATCACGTGATATGGAGGTGTAACAAGTATGACGAGGAAAGGGAGAGACTAGATAGAGAGCTCAGAGTTAGAGGAATAAGAGAGGAAATAGATGTGACAAGAATACTGAGAAGAAAGGAATGGATAACTATTAGAAGCATTTACAACTATATTAAATATACTCATAATTATACGAAAACTATGATTTGTAATAAAATGTACATAAAAAATAAATCAAAGTACAACAGCTCTTTAATTTTATAAAAATTAATTACGATTGTAATTTCCGATTGTAATTATACTGACAAAAAAGATTCAGAATAATATTGTCATTAATCAACTTTGATTAAACAAGTAATTTATCATATTATCATAATAAATTATTTTAAAATGTCTTCTATGCAACAAGATAAAACTTACTGGCACCCATTACAGGAGGTGGCTTTAATAAATGTTGATCCTTTATTTGGAAATTTTGTGGTGGCTGATGTTGAACTAAGGGAAGATTTAATGGTAAATTCGTGTGTGGTAAAACTTGAGGATCCAAATTACACTGAAGAATAGGAAGAGGCCGTAAAGTTTGATAGCCTGACATATAATTGTAAGGATATGACGAAGGAGACTGATGCACTGCATCACCAGGACCAACTGTATGTCTTCTTGTTGTATGGTAAGATGTTCCAGATGGCAAATAAAGACCACTTTTTTCTTCTGTTTCAGCTTCAGTTTCACCAAACTGCCAAAAAAATACAACTATACAATATGATAATTAACACATGATTAAATATAAAGAAATAATAAAATATATAGGATGTCTCATTTCAAACAATAATCTCCTAAAATTTTCTTTTTTTTAATTTTAAACGAAAATGTTTTAGACAAAAGTTGGTCTGAAGAGAGACAAGTAATAATGAAATCAATCTTTGGAAAAAATCTATTTTTCAAGGTCACGTAAAAATCACCTTTAATTTTTTAAATAGAACAACAGATTTTTTAAAACAAAATTTTGTAGCTGATGTTGAGATATTTCCAAAGATCTATAATAATTAATATTTTAGTTGAGAAGTTCGGAGATATGATATTACGTATTTTCCTATGTAAATGCACACGCATACGCACGCCCGTACGCATGCACGTACGCACGCACGCACGCACGCACACGCACACGCACACGCACACGCACACGCGCGCACACACACACACACACACACACACACACACACACACACACACACACACAGAATGCGTTATACAATATGCACAAATTCTAACACCTGTTCCGTTGAAGATAGGAAAAAATTGTATAGGCAAAAGTTAAATAGTATATATGGGGCATTCTGGCTGCACATTTTCACCCTGACCTACTGCAATAATTTAGACAATTTTTTCCGATGAGTATTCTGAAAAAGAGAAGACACGTATTTTTTGGTTTGGGCCTACGATCAATATTTCCGACAGTGTGGTTTTTGTAAAAATTGAATTTTTCGGTAACTGTACTTTTTAAAACGTTAACATCTTGGAAATGTTCAATCCTAACGAAAAACGATTCGGATAAAATGTTCAGTTTAAAATGAATTACACGATGTATATATTCTTTTTAATTTTTGGACAGTCTAAAGTGTTATACGATATTAGAGGGGAAAAATCGTGGTAATTATTTATGTTAAGTTCTTATAGATTTTAGTTTTCGTGTTTAAATAAGCGCGCGCCTAGTGATAATTATATCCAATAAGGTACGTCTGGGCGCAGCGGCGCTAACAACAACACGCGCACGTCTCGTGGTAATCTTTTTTCGGTTGGTATTCTTTTGAGTGCGCTAAAACCCCCCCTTATTATACATTCGTTTTTTGGTAGCGTTCGTTTGAAGACATGCGAGCGTGATTGTAATACTGATTCCAGTTACAGTAAAGTTGTGTTCTTTTCATTTGGCTAATTCTGATTTCTCAACACCTGCGCACATCTAAGATAATACCCAACAATTTAGTATAGGGGAACCAGCCCCAATGACCTTGACCTTACATATGTTGTCAAGGATGACCCTGAGTAACTTTTCCTTATAACTTAGCCGTCGCTCATTCTTCATTAAAAAGTTATTAACAAAAAAAGTTTGAAGAATATAACAGTTATTTTGAGTATTGAAAGGTACAAATGACTAATGTATGTGGAAATAGTACATGTATGAACGAAGGAAAGTCATTAAAGTGAATCGTTAATATATTGAACAGTCTTTGTGTTTGTCCGTCCAGAGAACCATCTATGCAAAACAAGGTCCATTCCACCCCATCCCACTCCTGTCTCTACAGGGCGAAACAAGGTCTATCATTATACAGTTCGAGTTTTCAATTTTCCACGCGAACCAACGTCCACCCCCCCCCCCCCCCACGTGCACCCACCCTGCTTGCGAGGGAGGGGCGATAGCCTCTCCCCCGCCTACATGTGTACTGTCTATACACACATATCAGCAAACTACTTCCCTTAGTTTCGACACAAACTGTTACTAATTTCTCCAACTTTTTTTGTTCATAACTTTTAAATAAGCAATAAGCGACGATTATGTTATAAGGAAAAGTTACTCAAAGTCATGTTCTTGACAACATATGTCAAGGTCAAGGTCATTGGGGCCTGATTCCCCTATACTAAATAATTACCACTAATTCTATTTAATTAAGCTATAGTACTTGATATGTTCCGAAAGGAAATATCTTTTAGTGTAAAAAATAACTTTCCCGTTGCCAATTCGGATAATGCACTGAAGATATCGAGTATTATAGCTTAATTAAATAGAATTAGTTATAAAACGTAACACAGACTTTGTACAGAAAATTCGTTATGGAAAATACGACACCGAAAAATGTGTTTTCTTCTTTCGTAACAACACAATATCAAGATATATAATATTAATTTGTTACTAACGGATGCATTTTGACTATTTTAGTCCGAGTATAATGTTGAATTCAGGTTATTACAAAAACTTCAATTAGATATAATTTTTCGAAACAAAATTTTGCCATGCTCCAAGAGGTCTTAAAAATTTTGTAATTTTCAATAGAATTTTTATAAATTTTATTTTTAATTTAAAAAAATGGTGAACTTTACAAAAAATGATTTTTTCTCCTTCAACATCGTATAATAACTTTAGACTGTCCAAAAATTGAAAAGAATTTATACATCATATAATTCATTTTAAACTGAACAAATGGATTATCCGAATTTTATCCGAACCGTTCTTCGATAGGATTGAACATTTCCAAGATATTAACGTTTTAAAAACTAGAGTTATCAAAAAATTAATTTTTTACAAAAATGACACTGTCGGAAATATTGATCGTAGGCTCAAACTAAAAAATACGTGTTTTCTCTTTTTTAGAATACTTCTTGAAAAAAAATTGTCAAAATTATTGCAGTAGGTCAGGGTGAAAATGTGAAAATTTCAGCCAAAATGCCCCATATATAATCAGTACAAAATTACCTTTTTCAAAAAAGGTAAAAAGAGGCGCCAAGTACATGCGCAATGTATGTTGTAAATCCAAATGTATGTTGTATATCCAACCTAAGTGGTAGTAGCTTTATTTCTTTTTAACAAAATTATTATATCACAAAATTGGGGCGGCAGTGTGGTCTAGTGGTAGAGCGCCAGACTCGTAATCTGAGGAACCAGGTTCGAGTCCACTAGAGCCATGTAAACATGGAAAGTTTTTTCCGAAAGCTGCGCCCTCCGTGCAAGATAGGCTCTTGTGCGGAGCAAACTGGGCTCCGTCTTTCGGAAAAAGACGTTAAAGGGATCCTATAGCGACGGCCGAACTTCCTCGATGTCGATAATGTTAACATTTCTAATCCTGTTTGCTATGTTATATATCTATATCTGTCCTTGTCTAACGAGAGGCATCTGTCCTTGTTCGATTGCTGCGCCATCTCTCGCTACACGCAATACTGCTTATCTTATCAACCTGAACGGTGCACATATAAAAGTTAAATACACTAAACTTTTTTTCTAGGCTTTCAATCTTAGTTCTAATTGCACGATATTGTTCTGAAATGTTTTCCCTAGGTTCCACCGTATCTCATTTTGTATATATAACCTGCAGTTATTTTGTATAAGCAAATATTGTCGTCAGTGACAGCTCTATATGCTCAAATTTTTAATTTTTTTTTGTTTTTGATGCAAAGTTGACCAGACAGACCTACATTTTTGTACGTACTTCAATTCTGTAAAAGAATTTTGCAATTCCGTAAAGCCAATTAAAAGTTTAATGCATTTAACTAAATGTCGGTAACGACTGCCACTATAGGATCCTCTTAAGCCGTTGGTCCAAAGGGTTAAGTGAGAGGAGAAGGGTAGTATTGGATGAGAATTGAATAAAGGGTTGGGAACGTCCCTACAAAACGCCTTGCAACCCTGAGGGGAGTCAATAAACGTATTTATCTTTTTTTTTATATCACAAAATTGGCGTTACCTAACTCAACCCAAGTCTACCTCAAAAAATAACTTTTGCACTTTTAAACAATTAAACCCAAGTGGTACGTATCTTCGTGCTCCCATTTAAGGATCTTCCTGTTCCAACCTAAGTGGCAGTAGCTTTAATTCTCCTTAAAAGAATAATATCATCAAAATGTATTACCTTACTCAACCCAAATAATATGTAAAAATAAATACAAAATTAAACATTTATTTAAAAGAAATAAGAATTAAAAATGCAAAATTTAACGACGACATTTCTTAATTGTAAAATTTAACATTTCAGATTTTGCGTTGCAATATCTCCGCTCGTAGGGCACGTAGTGAAAAAGTAAAAACATTTTTATAACATAATTGAAACCCAAGCTATCGATCAAGCCTACTTAGAACTTGATCCGTTCACTCGTTATTAAGATCTCAAAATCTCGGGTACTTGCAACCCGTCCGTTCGTGTGAAGATACACGGCGGTCTCGCGCTGCGCGTGTAACTTGGCGCAAGACACTACAGTGTCTCTTGATATCATGTTGCCTCACTTAGGGCCGGTTGTTCCAACCTATTGGTAAGCTAACTAATAGTTAAATCATATGTCTAACTATTAGGTAGTTTACCAACAGGTTGAAACAACCGGCCCTTACTCATTCATATATATATTCACCCATCAATTTATCCACACATCCAGCCACGTATGCATTTCCGCGCGCGTGCACATACACGCATACTCGCACACAAGATATAAATTCAACCGTGTAACCTCCACGTAGAAATAACTACCTTGTGTAATTTTAATGCCAGCTATTACAGGTCTTTGGAAACGTCTCAACATTAGCTACAAAATACTGTTATCAAAAATAGAGTATTTTATTCAAAAAATTAAAGGTGACTTTCACGTGATCTTGAAAAATAGATTTTTTTTTCGAAAATTGATTTTATCATTATTTGTCCCCTTCTAGATCATACAACTTTTATCTGAAACATTTTCTTCTAAAACTGAAAAGAACGAAAATTTTGGATTGTTTAAAATGGGACATCCTAATATAATCTTCTTTTTCAAGGTAATTATGCATATTAAGACCCCACTCGCCAATGACCTTGACCTTGACATATGTTGTCAAGGTCATGACCCTGACTAACCTTGACCTTGAAAAAAGTGGCGGTCACAATCCGTTCAAAAGTTACGAAGCATTAAAGTTTTCGCTTATAGTTTTCAAGTGTGCAAGTAGAAACTTGCATATTGCTTCCTCTATGAGGAAGCCAAATTAATAAATATCTACTAATAATTATGCATAAAAAAACAGGCTTCCTCATAGAGGAAGCAATGTGCAGGTTTCTACTTGCACACTTAAAAACTATAAGGAAGCAATGTACAAGTTTCTACTTGCTCACTTAAAAACGATGAGAAAGCAATGTACAAGTTTCCACTTGCACACTTAAAAACTATGAGGAAGCAATGTACAAGTTTCTACTTGTTTAAATTTATATCTATTCAGTAAATATAATGCATGTCACTCGTATTAAATCATATCTTATCTTTTGTATCTTTATGTAAAAAAATAAAACATATTTATTAGTTGGATCTATCAAAAAATACATATGGTAATGTTTCTAACCAAGTGTATATACCAATGACACATGAATGGCAAACCGCCTAATTGTGAGTACCTGAGCTCTTAGAAAAAGACAATCTAGTTCTCAATAGGTTCAATCAATAACTAAATATCTAAGATATTTTTTCATATGAAACATATAAAATAAAACTTTTGTATAATAATTCATTAGTATATTTCTCAATTATGAAATTTACTACGCAAATCAAATGTGTACTTGTAAAATTAAAGATAAATAAACTACATGTTTCTTTTTCAAAAATAATTACCTTTTCTAATTGATGTGCACCATCTGGCAGATAATCACCTGGTATACTTTGGATACTGGGTAAATTAGGCATTGTTGGTTCTAATCGGTCAACAAGTAAATTGTATATAGCTGATACATGATCAAAAGTATTTCCTTTAATGGCTTGTAATAACGAATCTGCGTTGAGTCCAGGCAATCTTAACATATTTTCTATTACTAATTGATTTAATGGTGGTGGTACATTCACATCAGGATGACATCTGAAAATATAGAGAGAGATAAAATTAAAAAAGAATAAAATATAATAATAACAAAATGAGCTTAAATCCTAAATGTTTAAACCAAATATTCGTTTTTCAATAAAATTAGTAAGTAATTATTGTATTGGAAAATATATACAGGGTGTTTGATTTAATCTGTTCATATAAGGGTAATAAATTCATAGTGAAACCAACAAATAGAACCTATTCGTTTAGCAAAAACCCCACTATCGCATATTAGGAACTTATCTCATAATAGGAGACTTTCCTCTATTGTTTTAGTTGCCATTTTGTAAAAAATTATAACATAAAAACAAGGGGTTTAAAAATTTTGCCTAATTGTTTTGGAAAGGATTAAAATACAACTAACATACAGTGGTTAATTTAATTTAAGTTAATTTTACTCAAAGTTATACTTGTATTAAATATAATGTCAATGTTTTAAAAAAAGTTGCACAAAAAAATTTTATTTTTTAAACCTTTTTTTACTTAAAAGCTATTAAGAAAAAATGATAATTTTTAACACTAAGATACAATTTTTAACTTGTATCTATATGAAAAGCTTTTGAAACCATATGTTTACATGCCCTTTTCTTTATAAAATAACTTCAAAAATCAACTCCTATAAATTTAATAGTTTAAGAAACACCTTACATATATATACAGGATACTCCAAATTCTCGCATATGGAGTACAATATGTGATTCTTTATGCTAAAAGAAACAAGTTTTCCTTTTAGCAAAATTGCGTCTGATAAGTAGCTTTCACAGGAGAGCAAGTTAAAGTTAAGGACTAGGGCTCTTAATTGTTTATGTGGCGTTCAGGAGTGGCACACGCTCCTCATTTGTACCTACTTCTTGACCTTTTTCTGTATTGCTAAAAATATGATAAAGTTAACAAAATAAGTGTTGCGTTTATTTTTTACGTAATAAATAAAAAAAAAGTCTAATTCCGTAACACCATCTAAAAATAAAGGTAAAATTAAGAATATAAGTAGTAATATACTTTGTGAGTTGAACGTTCTATTATTCTAAATATTTCACAATTACATATGACAGTTAAATAGCATCACTACATTTAAGGACGTTCACCGGTTATAATCGTAGCTAAAAGTTTCGCGCGCGTTCGGCTGTCTTTCCGTACAGCGCGACTCTCTTCCCACTCTACAACTTTTAGCGTAGACTATACAGTGTTGCCACTTTTCCATGGCGACACGCTTCGAAATACCGATTCGCGGCTCGCGCTTGAGTCGTGGTAGCGGGTGGACGTGCTTCTCCCTCTCCCGTGATCCTGCGCAGTTTATTGCGTTCCTGAGTCTTTGTGCCCTCGTGGCAAACGGGCTTTCGCGCGTTAAGCGTGTTTTATAGTGCGGTTTCGGTGCGTTTTATACATAAACAGGTATTTTATTTAGCTCGTGTCTTGCGGGCATAACCGTTTTTTGTACCGGTTTAAGCGTTAGATAATATCTTATCCCGTGGAATTTGCGCGTAAGGCAATGCAGGTGACTTCGACCCCGTGCAGCCTTAATCCAAACGAGGAATCCCCGAGCCAGCGTAGGCCCTCGATTCCGCAGAGTGAGTTCGTAAATTTTATTAACAGCTTCAATGAGGAAGCTCGAGACTTGCCTTTGAGTCCAGTATCTACATCGGTCTTAGGATCCCGACCTTCGTCGAGGGACCGCAGCCCCTTCGGGATTTCAGAAAACAGGCAAGATCTTTCCTTAGATATGGGGGAAAAAAAGAAAAATAGAAACAATAATAAGCCTTCAAATAAAAAGGGACCTTTGTAGCAACACCGCGACCTTCTCTCGTCCTCGCCCTCGTCCTCGCTCTAACTCGGCTGGCGAGTATAATTTAAAAATGACCATTCTCACACGCGGAAATCACGCCGCGACGGATGATCGCGACCTTGAGATTAGAAAAAACGGTTCTCATAACAAAGATAGTATTTGTAACGTGCCTTGCCGAAACGGGGACTCCCCCGAGAGCCGCTCTAACTACGACTTTTTGCCATGCGCCTCTGACGCGAGTGTAGATATTAAATCGAATGGAGACAATCGTAACGAAGTCAGAAGGGGCGTAAAGAGGCCAACCGAGAGGGAAATCCGTCCCCGGGGGGATCCATATCGCCCGCAACTTCGGCCCCGCCGAAAAAATATAGAAGAGAAGCCAATAGATATAAAGATAGCGATTTTTCCCCGTATCTCGTGCACTTCCAATACGCGGAATCTAATATCTCCCTCGACCCCTTGCTGATTTCTAAAATCATTAACGTTATGATAAAAGAGGATGTCACTGAAATCCGCGCAATTGGCAACAACAAGGTTAGGGTGCAGTTTACCTCTCCCCTTGCAGCCAACCGTATCATCGGTCACCCTGCGCTTAAGGAAAAAAACCTTGTCGCGTTTATTCCTGCTTTTAAACTTATGAGGATAACCTTCGTGAAAGGTATCCCGTTATATTTCAACGAACAAGAACTTGTCAAGGAGATCGAGTCTCCGGTAAAAATTATTTCTATTCAACAAATAAATCGCAAAATCAAAAAAGACGGTGAGGTTAATTTTGAACCCTCTGAAACAGTCATGGTCAAATTTGAGGGACAAAGAGTTCCCAAAGAAATTTCTATCTATAAAACTAAGCTTGCGGTGGAAACTTACATTCCACAAGTATCCTTATGCATAGGGATGATAAATGGTTCTCCGGCAGTCCTCTGGTTTGTCGTGAGAGAGCTGCGAGCATTTCCTACACCGACAGTTGGCACTAATGTGGCCGAAACAATGGCAGGAAAAACAAATTTGTACCAACAAAATTAATGAAAGATTTATTACTTTTACCAAAAAGTCTTGGTTACAATTACCGGTAAAATTGATAAATTTGCTATAATTTATCACATTTACCATCGTATCTTGAAAACATTTGTACAGGTCACGCATTCTGGTGTCCAACTGCACAGGCCGCGCCTTTTGGTGTCCAACTGCACAGGCCGCGCATTTTCGTGTCCAACTGCACAGGCCGCATTTTTTATGGTGTCCAGGTGAACCGTGTCCAAATAAACCGTGTCGAAATAAACGGTGTCCAAACGAACCGTGTCCAATTGATCGTGTCCAAATGAACGGCGTCCAAATGCACTATGTCCAAATAAACCGTGTCCAAATAAATCGTATCCAAATAAACGGTGTCCAATTGATCGTGTCCAAATGAACGGTGTCCAAATGTACCGTGTCCAAATGCACCTCTCCCACGGTTATCAACTCCCTCAAGCAGACTGGTCAAAGAATCATTCCGGTGATGGGAAGTACAAAAAACGTGCGAGAGCATCTATCCCAGATTCACCAACAAAAGCTCCGCGAGGATCACAACGCCTGTCTTAATTTTACTAAGAGTAGATCCAAAGACAATAAAGGCTTTCCAGCATTTTGGTTTAGCATTTCTTCTAACAAAAACGTTCCCAATGATCCAAACTCCAATTTCTGTAATTTCCTCGGTCCTCAGATTATCAAAACAATTATCGATATGATAAACAAACTGCCAGAATACTTCCCTGCCCTCAAAGGTTCACAGATATATGAGATGATATGTCAGTTCTGTATCATCTTCCAAGGTTTTAGCGGCCGGTAAATGAATCAAAATTCAAGCATGGTCGGCTTATTTTCAGGTTTCAGTATCCTTTATTGGAACTGTAGGAGAGCGGTCCACAAAAAGGCTGAAGTTGAAAAGCTATGCGAGTTTTACGATATAATTGTCCTATTTGAAACTTGTTTAAAACCTAACCATTCCTTTAACATTCGCGGTTTCGACGTAATACGCAAAAACAGTAGCGTGGGCAGACGGGGTATAACTATCTTGATACGCAAAACAAATTCATTCACGGAAATCGACCTAGACAAGCTCTTCAATCCAATCCAATGGCGCAACAGTCCGAGTCGGACTTAGGCCTCCCCCAAAGTCATGTGC
Source organism: Temnothorax nylanderi (assembly GCF_030848795.1). Classification (NCBI taxonomy): domain Eukaryota; kingdom Metazoa; phylum Arthropoda; class Insecta; order Hymenoptera; family Formicidae; genus Temnothorax; species Temnothorax nylanderi. The sequence goes on from NW_027249228.1 coordinate 112,585, forward strand.
TTGTGGTGCGCACGCAGGTTGTACACAAGCACATGGGACCTATAGTTTAACGCCGAATCCGAACGGCAAGGTAGAGGGGGTTTCTAGGCAAGGGATACTCCTGACGGGCTGCCGCTCCGTCGAGGAGGAGAGACAAGCGATACAATTTTTATTTATTTTAGTTCTACCAGGACTGGATTCGAACCTGAGATCTTTGGTTTAGCAGACCAGTGCGCTGTTCCAGTATTGAATACCAAAGTTCTCAGCGACACTCTTGGGAGTAACCATCGCCCGATTTTGATTACCATAAACCAAAAGGTTAAAACAAAGACCATTTTCTCTCATAGATGTAGGTTCACTCGTGAACAACTTAAAAATTTTTCCCGAACGCTTGAAATTCAGGCTGGGAGGTTTGAGGAACGCGTTCTCGAATGGGGGTGATAAAAAGCCATTGTTGTAATACAAAGCCTTTTCAGAATGTTTACAGAATATCATTGATCTGTTCTCTCCGCCGGTCAGGGACTCAGTGTCCCTTGGGAGCCGGGACCAGAATGGCGCGTCGGGCAGGCCTCCCCCCGCCCCGTGGTGGGACGAGAACTGTTCGGAGGCTGTTCGGGCGAGAAAGCTCGCTTGCAAAAGATACCGTAAGGTTCCCTCTGTTGAGAACTACCAAATTTACCGTGATCAAATCGCAGCTACCAGAAAAACTTTGAAAAAGGCTAAGAGAGAAGGATAAAAAAATTATTGCAACACTTTGAATTTTCTGACTCCTACGTCTAGCATTTGAAAAATGGTTAAACGGTTTCGTAATCGTAAGTTGGCTCCTTCCGATGCGCCTTCATCCGTGGATGAAGAGCAGGTCGAAGAGACAATGGCTAACATTTGCCCTCCCTCTTGCTCTGAGCCCCCCGCCGATTTATCGGATTGTGATCGGGAAGAAGATAACCCTCTGGCATGGATTGACAATCCATTTCATTATAGAAAATTCCACCATGTTCTCAACTCATCCAAAAGCAAGTCCAGTCCGGGCATCGATCGATTTGACTATAAAATTCTTAAAGCTCTCCCGTTGCCTTTTAAAAAGCTTCTCCTCAGAGTTTTGAACAATGTCCTTGCTGAGGGTAGCTTCCCAGAATTATGATCTCATTCTTTGGTATACTTCATTCCCAAACCCCACGGCAGTGGGGTCTGTCCTATAGCTCTCACATCCTGTATACTTAAACTACTAGAAAAAATGATTTTGAATAGGATACACTGGGTCACTGACAAGTCGGGTACCTCTGAAACCACGCTAATCCCCGAGCACCAATTTGGGTTCCGCAAATTTCGTTCCTACGCGGACAATCTCACAATCCTCACATCTGATATTCATCATAACAATATCAATGGAAAGGCCACGGTTGCAATTTTCATCGACATCAAATCGGCATTCGACAACGTCATTCCAAGTATACTAGTCAGAGATTTGGTTGAAGCTAAATTTCCTAAAAAAGTTTGTCAGTTTATTCATAATCTCATTTCGGAAAGAAAGGTTCAATTTGTCGTTCAGGGCGGGCTCACTTCCCCTCGGATCTCTCGAAAGGGTGCTCCACAGGGTTCTGTACTTAGTCCTGTGTTATTTAATCTATACTTAAGGCTAATCGCAACCAAGCTGCACAGGCATGTCAAAATTTTACAGTTTGCCGACGACATAGTTATTTACGCCTCGGCTGCTCGTATAAACAAGGTTATCAGATGGTTGGAGATCTCTCTGGATAATATTAAGGAATATTTAAGGAATCGCGATTTAGAAATATCTCCCAATAAAACTCGCATGATGCTTTTCTCCAAACGAAAAATTCAAAACCTTGGTGTGCTTGGAGTCAAAATAGATAATGATATGATCCGGCCCTCGGATTCAGTAAAATTCCTGGGAGTCATTTTGGATCCCAAATTGTCAGAAAACCTACATATGGACTACCTAATTAACAAAGCTAGAAGAACTGCCGATGTTATTTCATCTTTGAGGGAAGTGTGGTGGGGATCCCATCCACAACTTCTCCTTAACGTGTATCGAGCAATACTTAGGGACTTGAATACGCCGCACACATTTTTGCCCTAAAATCCAACCCCAAATTTCATCGGCTGGAAATTATCCAAAATAAGGCCATTAGGGTTTTTTTAAGTAACAGAATTTCTACTCCAATCAACACCATGTTCGCTAAAGCCAAAGAACCTCTGTTGAAACTCCGACTCAAATTTTTAACCTCTAAGTATCTGCTCAAAATCCTCTCAATCACAGATCAACCTGTAGGTGAAAAATTACATCAGACACTACACTCAGAGATCCTGACAGCCAGGCGTATTGCCAAGATAAGTTCCCTCTGATCAACCTTTTGCTACACATAAGACAATATCAACCACAGATACACTCAGCGCTAAGCCCTCCCCCATTCCAGCACTCATTCCAATCTATCCTTTTTTCTCCTCCTTATTGGTATACGATCTCGAGACATTCACGGTATCTATTGGCCGGAACTAGTTCTAAGTTTGATTAGCGTCGCTACAATTGCGTTCCTTTATAGCTGGCGTCCCTCTTGCTCATGCTTACTTCCTCCCGAACCTTCGCCTGAGTAACATGCGTTGTACTCTTGTCGCTTGTGAAAATACATTTGTTCAAAGTAATACGACTGTTCATTTTATTTTTCTCGCAATAGGGCACGCTTTATCCAACACTCCTCACTACCGCCCTGGGCCGGATTTATTGAATATTATCGAAAGAATACCTAAATCGTCCGTACAAAATGTCTTCGCTCAGGCATTCGGATCCATAAAGATAGACATGATAGTTTTCTATACGGATGGTTCCAAGATGGACTTGGGCCCCTACGTGGGTGCGGCGTGCTATTCGTCACAACTCCGTAAAAGCCTTATGTACAAACTTTCTCCATATGCCTCGGTTTATACCGCCGAAGCATGGGCTATTTATAACGCGGTCCTAACTACATTGGATCTGGGTTTTCCCAGATACACCATAATTACCGATTCCAAGACCGTCTTGGAGGTTCTCACAAATCCGGTTACCTGCCATTCTAATTACTTGATCCCCCTCATTAAGGCCAAACTTATCGCAGCGCAAGAACGCGGTATCGATATACAATTTATATGGATTCCCTCGCATAAAGGAATCTCAGGCAACGAAATAGTTGACAGCTTGGCAAAAAGGGCCATACGTGAAGGTCAGGAATTTCCGAATTTTAAATTCCCACACACGGACTTGTTCATTATTCAAAGAGAAAAACTCGCAACAGACTTTCATTATTATCTCTTTAGAAGAGCTCAACACAAAGGTACGCACTTTTATCGGAACATATATATTAACGCTCCCACACAAACCTTGGTATTAAAAAATAAATACGTTTATCGACTCCCCTCAGGGTTGCAAGGCGTTTTGTAGGGACGTTCCCAACCCTTTATTCTATTCTCATCCAATACTACACTTCTCCTCTCACTTAACCCTTTGGACCAACGGCTTAACGTCTCTTTCCGAAAGACGGAGCCCAGTTTGCTCCGCACAAGAGCCTATCTTGCACGGAGGGCGCAGCTTTCGGAAAAAACTTTCCATGTTTACATGGCTCTAGTGGACTCGAACCTGGTTCCTCAGATTACGAGTCTGGCGCTCTACCACTAGACCACACTGCCGCCCAACCTTGGTATTACAAATCGGGATTAAAACGCGATGCTATTGTCACGGTCTCTCGACTAAGAGCTAACTATTATAATTTGAATCACAGCTTATTTAGGAAAAACATTATTAACGACGGCTCCTGTCTGTGTGGAGACCCTGCTCAGGACATCAATCACATTATATTTTACTGTCCATTAACCTTTAGATGGGCTGCAAGCCTTCGTCTCGCCGTACGTGCGTTCGGGGGTCCTCAATGCCTAGATATATTTTCGGTTCTCAAGCAACCTACAAATAAAATATGCCGTCTAATTATGGTCTTCTGTAAGGTAGCGGACTTAGCGTTGTAAATACGCGTGCTTCGCGCGCAAAGCCTGGTTCCCCCACTGTCCTTCCTGTTTCCCCTCTCTTATCTGAGCACTCAATGGCACCCGCCGAACAGTTGTCGCCGCCATACGCATAAGAAAAAACAGCTACCCGACGCACAGTGGGATGAGTACGCTATTTTTTTTTTCAATATTAAATATCTAGAAAATAACCAATTATAATAAAAAATATGTAAGAAGCAAAGTTCCTAATGTCATCATGCATCATATATTAGTTTTTTAGCAAAATACATAACTAATTTCTGCCGCAATAAATTAAAATATCCCTCTAGAACACGCTTTGTCTATACCTTACGTGTTAAAATTCGTAACTTTGACATTGAATATCTCGACTTTGGTACCGGCACGGTTCTTACAATTGTGGAGGTGTATAGATAACACTATTACGAGCATATGGTCCAAAGTTCAAGCATATACATAGAAAATCGATTAACCGGTGAACGTCCTTAAGGAATAGTTTACTAATTAAGTAAGTACATAACTCCTGAGCGCCACATGACCAAGAGCGCTTAACTTTAATCTGCTCTCCTTCAAAAACTACTTGCCGGACGAAATTTTGCTAAAGGAAAAAGTTGTTTCTTTTAGCATAAAGAATCACGTCTTGTACTCCATATACGGAAATTGTGGGACACCCAGTATAAACGTATTTAGGGGTAGCACGTAACTAATAGTTAAATTATATGTCTATCTTTGTCTAATTTAACCCATTCACTGCTTTAGACGAGAATATTCGCGCGACGATATCGCCCGTCAAATGCTTTAGACGAGAATACTCGCGCGACGATATCGTCCGTCAGACGCTTTGGACGAGTTAACTCGTTTGTTAAGAAAACTAGTCAGACTCTCAGAAGTCAAGTCATAAGAATTGTAACGTTGCCCTTTGTGTTGTTCCATGCTTTCGAATTTGTCACACAGAAAAACAATTCAAATAAATTAGTATTTTTTCTTTATGCATTTTTTCATTTTACTTCTCCTTTTACCTCAAATATTAATATAAAATAAAACATTAGTTGCTATTGATTAAACAATCTTGATTTTTGGTTATATTTGTAGTGAAATTATGAAGATTTGCTTGACAAACTTGCGGCCCAAGTTAACTCCAAAGTGTCTGACGAGCGATATCGTCGCGCGAGTATTCTCGTCCAAAGCAGTTAAAGGGTTAAAGGAAAAATAAAGACATATACAGGATGAGTCATTTTAACCGACGCAGGCAAATATCTCGAAAAATAAGGAAGATACGGAAAAATGTTTCACAATCAGACAAAAGTTGTATGCTCTAAAGGGGGACACATGATTCCAATATGAATCATGTCGTAGATTTCGTTTTAAGATATTTTGAAGGCGACTAATTTCTTAAATGGAACTTAATTTTTTCTTGAGATAAAAGTTGTAGATTTCGTCGAGACGTTTTCTAAACACCTCCAAAAATTGTCTTTTGCATAAGCTGTAGATATAAAGTTTCAAAGTTTACAAAGCCACTGGTTCTACATGCATGGTTCGTGCAACAGGCTTCAATGGTTGTTGTAAACTCATACCACTATCTACGTTTTTATTCACTATTCTACTTTTAGCGCTACCTAGGAACAACGGTGTGGACGTAGTAGTTTTCTGTTCTCTTTGGGGTGTTTTATTAGCGTGAGTCCCCTTGCCACTCACGGCAACTTAATTAGCGTTCTCTTAACATATATCGTAGAAACTGTTCAAACTTATTCCCGTTGGCTCGAATGCATAACCTGATTTCCTTTGCAAAATGTGTAACCGTTCTAAGTAAGACAGCCCTTGGTATCGCCCTACGAATTCGCCATTCGAATCTGTTCGATCATGTCTTTCCTTGTTGTCTTCTGCTCGAACACGACATTTTTCACGTATCCTCACAAGTAAAAATCAGGAGAAGTCAAATCCGGTGACCGGACAGACCATGCAATTAGACTATTCCGTCCGATCCACCTGCCGTTAAATTGTTGATCCAGAAACTTACGGTTCGTGCATAATGTGGTGGCGCACCATCCAATTGAATCCACATTCTTCGCCTTGTCTCCATATCGACTTCTTCGAGTAAAACGAATAAGTGATCTCTCAGTAACTCCAGAAAGTTATGTCCGTTCACATTCTTATAAAAAAAATGTGAACCAATTAGATAAGCGTTGACGATTCTACACCAAACCATTATACTCCAACAATGTTGATTGTCTACTTGTCTATACCAATAAGGATTGACATTTGACCAGTAATGACAATTATGTCTGTTCAATTCTCCGGTACTTTTAAATGTTAATTCATCAGAGAATAGAACGTATTTGAAGAAATCTGCATCATGCGCAATTATCAGTTGACAAAACAGTTCATGCTGTCGCACGTCATTTGAAATTAGAAACTGCGTTACCCTGCTGAAAAAGCTCGATTAAAACCATTAGAAAATCCTATTCGATCTAATAAAATTGAATTGTGTTTTTGAACCTGCATTTTCCATTAAAACATAATTACTTTCAAATCGGTTGTACTTTGTTGAACTGGAACTTATGCCAATAGTATGTATAAATAAGTTTCTATGGTTTTGAATCAGATTCGATAGAAATATTCACATTCCGTCCTATATGTTTTAATATGTCTATATTGGTTCCGATTACGCTCAATCGGAAACAATAAAAACTGTTTAAGATTTTGATTGCTATTTTACGTTTGAGCGTTATCGGAACCAATATAGACATATTAAAACATATAGAACGGAATGTGAATATTTCTATCAAATCTAATTCAAAACCATAAAAACTTATTTATACATACTATTGGCATAAGTTCCAGTTCAACAAAGTACAACCGATTTGAAAGTAATTATGTTTTAATGGAAAATGCAGGTTCAAAAACACAATTCAATCTTATTAGACCGAATAGGATTTTCTAATGGTTTTAATCGAGCTTTTTCAGCAGGGTAGTGTGGTATGGTATGAATGATACTTTTTTTCCTCAAAATTCTCACAATCGTTTTCTGAGGTATACCTGTTTGTCTTGCTATTTGACGAGTGCTAATATGAAGGTCAATGTAGACAGCCGCTAAGATAGTGAGAACACGCATATCATCAACATCATATTCACGATTTGCGCGACGATGGGTCAACCCTTCCTGTTGAGCTCTTATTTTAAGCCTCCGAATGACGGTAGGTATCATTCGGATGTCTGTTTGGATACCAATTTTGGTAAAGTCTCGCAGTTTCACGATAATTGCCAAAAGATTCTCTTAAAGCTAGTAATATATCGACGATTTCTTAAGGAGTATAATCAGCCATGTCTAATATCGTAAAAAAAACTTGTTCGTTATAATAGTGAGGAATATCCCGATGTTATTCAGCGCGATATCAATTTTCAAAAAAGAAGTCAGTTTCCAAAAAGTGAAATTAGACAGTTCATCACTTTCTAAGAATAAAAAACGGATGCGTTGGTAGATCAAACTAAGTTGACTAAAATTAAGTCCTACAATTAACTTCATCTCCCTAAACTTATGATCACAAATAAATTTATAATTTAAATAAATATTTATTGAAATGAAAAATTCATGCTCAATTGATCGATTCTTAGTGCCAAAAAAGACGTTCTCCGACACGCATTAACACATTTAAGCAATACAGACAGAAATAGCGGATATAACGGTGTCTAGATTTTAAACAGAAAATGAAAAGGCAATTTGTGGAATTACTGAATGAGTTTACAACAACCATTGAAGCCTATTGCACGAACCATACATGTAGAACCAGTGGCTTTGTAAACGTTGAAGCTTTATATCTCCGGAACGGCTTATGCAAAAGACAATAATGGGGATGTTTTGAAAACTTCTCGACAAGATCTACAATCTTTATTTTAAGAAAAAAATTAAGTTCCATTTAAGAAATTAGTCGCCTTTAAAATTTTTTAAAACGACGACATCTACGACATGACACATCGAAATCATGTGTCTCCCTTTAGACCATACAACTTTTGTCCGAAATATGTTTCCGTATCTTCCATATTTTTCGGGATTATAATTAATTTATGTCAAAGTTGATAAATTCAAAATGGCGAAGCCAATATGGCAGATATCAAAATTAATATAATGGTTTTTACCTTTAATATCCGTTATATTAACTCTGCCATTTTTAATTTATCAATTTTGACATCAGATTAGTTATCAGGGACCTGAAAAACCTTTTTTGAATAACATAATTAAAAAATACTTTATCGATCCTCAATAGCTATGTAAGTCGCAATTTTGACGCAATAGACTCTACGTTAATCATCAATATCTTTTTAACCATAAGCGACACAAAAAATTCCTTTTAAGGACTGAAAGCCCTAACAACATACTTAATTTTGATTGCGATTAAACTTCTCCGTCACATATCGTAGTTATAATATGCCAAAATACATTAAAATAGCCCATTTTTGCAACTTTAACTACAAATATCTCAAAATTGTGACGTGATAGAGCAATTTGGCAAAACGAGATCGTTTTCTGCGTCCAAAAAACTATCGAATGCCGCAAGGTTCGTTCTTGTGCTTTTTTTTATTGAATAGTGTTATTTACAGTTAACTGTTAATTGTTTAAAGTCACTAGTTATTTTGATTACTTTGCTTCTCGTTAACTTGATACAAATCTATCTCAATCATCAATGCTATTTCTCGATAGCAAAAGCAACTACATTAATCTTGATTAGTTTTTCTCTGATGTACAATTACTTATTTATATGTGATTTCAATCTGACACTAAATTTCAACAATTAATCACTTAAGCGTGTAATTAAAAATATATAATTTGTCATACAAGAGTATGAATACTTTCAGATCAGTACCTTAACACTTTAGCTGCAAAAGACATGTATATACTCTTTCGAGAATATTGGCTGTCAATTGTAAAAGGCGTAATAGATATAATCACCTAGAGCGTGCATGCACAGTCTAAGACCGAATTAGCATTGATTTAATTGAAATAATTCTTAAATTTTTCTGATTTTACTTTTTATTTATCGGGTAGATTGTTTGTCTGTTTAATTTGTGATATATTTATAATTTGTCAATTATAAACATTTATATTTACAAAAATTTTATGCATTCTTATATAATTAAGATGACATTAATAACACAGAACCACAAAAAATTATTTTTGAAAAGCAACTGGGATCAGAGTAGGCGTTTCTTATAGATTTTGGGTCACTGAATCCGAATTCGTAAACCGTTTTGCTCCATCACGTCTAGATTTTTAGATAATCGAGAAAAATAGCGGAAAATCTGTGAAAATTGAAATAAACATTTAAAGAAAAAGCAAAAGTATAACATCAAAGAAAGAGAAAAAGTATAACATCAAAATGCGGTCGCAAAACTGATTTAAATATATTTTGGTAAGTTAAATAAAGTGCAAAAAAGGAGGATGTTAAAAAAGGGACGAATTTCGCCCAAAAAGTTGTAAGTAAAAAAAATAGTGTTTTTTGTAAATCTTGATCTCCTGAATACGATAAAGCTAATAAAAAGTTCGTGGTGCTTGGGGAACACCTTGAAAATTGAGCATAAACGTGGTGTATTTACAGAAATTCGGATGATATACGCTATATTATAAAATGTACTGGTGAAAGATTTGTTGGAGAGAGGGAAAAGGGGGAAGAAAGAGTGTTGTGTGTGTGTGTGCGCCTGCGTGCGCGCGCGCGCGCGGGGGCGGGTGTGCGCGTCTGTGCGCGGGTGCGTGTGTGTGTGTGTGTATGTGCGCGGGTGCGTGCGTGTGTGTGTGCGTGTGTGCGTGCGCGGGTGCGGGTGCGGGTGTGCGCGTGTGTGCGCGGGTGCGGGTGTATGTGTGCGCGTGTGTGCGTGCGCGGGTGCGGGTGCGTGTGCGTGTGTGTGTATGTGCGCGGGTGCGGGTGCGGGTGTATGTGTGCGCGTGTGTGTGCGCGGGTGCGTGTGTGTGTGCGTGTGTGCGTGCGTGCGTGTGTGTGTGCGTGTGTGCGGGTGCGGGTGCGGGTGCGGGTGCGGGTGCGGGTGCGGGTGCGGGTGCGGGTGCGGGTGCGGGTGCGGGTGAGGGTAAGGGTACGGGTGTGTGCGCGCGTGCGCGTGTGTGCGAGTGTGCACACACCCGCACACACGCGTACACACACGCGCACACCCGCACACACCCGTACCCGCACACGCACCCGCACTTGCGCACGCACACATGCACACACACACGCACACAAAACACTCTTTCTTCCCCCTTTTCCCTCTCTCCAACAAATCTTTCACCAGTACATTTTATGATATAGCATATATCTCATCCGAATTTCTGTAAATACACCACGTTTATGCTCAATTTTCAAGGTGTTCCCCAAGCACCACGAACTTTTTATTAGCTTTATCGTATTCAGGAGATCAAGATCTACAAAAAACACTATTTCTTTTACTTACACCTTTTTGGGCGAAATTTGTCTCTTTTTTAACATCCTCCTTTTTTGCACTTTATTTAACTTACTAAAATATATTTAAATTAGTTCTGCGACCGCATTTTGATGTTATACTTTTTCTCTTTCTTTGATGTTATACTTTTGCTCTTTCTTTAAATGTTTATTTCAATTTTCACAGATTTTCCGCTATTTTTCTCGATTATCTAAAAATCTAGACGTGATGGAGCAAAACGATTTACGAATTCGGATTCAGTGACCCAAAATCTATAAGAAACACCTACTCTGATCCCAGTTGCTTTTCAAAAAAAATTTTTTGTGGTCCTGTGTAATTATTACTACGTCATATCTACAGTTTAAAATACAGAGTGTTTCCTAAGTAAGTACAAAAAATTGAAGGGGATACCCATAGCTTATTTTAGGAAGAAAAGGTTCTGTAAACGTATGCTCTAAACTGCTTTGTTTTCAAAATACAAGGTGTCAAAATTGTAAAAAAAAAAAGGAAAATTTCGAAAATCTGGAAAATGTTTAAAGATATTTTATTCAAATTTGATATGCGTACATATGGCATACATTAAGAACTATTTTCCAGCATCGATAAAATATTTTTAGATCCACCAAGGGCATGCGTCTTTGACCCTGTAGTTTGAACACGAAACAGTTTAGGGCATATGTTTATAAGATCTTTTCTTCCTAAAATAAGCCACAGAATATTCTCTTCAATTTCTTGTACTTACTGAGAAAACACCCTGTATAAACTGAGAATTGATAAATATCACAAATTGTATTAGGCTGACAATCTTTTCGGTGACCAAGAATATCATATTTATTTATTTCGTGTTGTCCTATCCATTGTTTATTTCTTGATGTTTTCTAAAGATATACTATTGCGACAGAGGTATTATAAATCTGTGACTTATAAAATAACGTTTAAAAAACTATTATAAAAACGTTTTGTTTTAATGATAAAGACATTTTAGATAAAAACATTTAAAATTCCTACTTTTCACGTCTTTTGTACGTGTTTATGACGTCTTTGAGACATGCGTGAGAATGTTCTAGAAGCTTTATGCATATACCATCTATAAAAATTTTTTTCAAAGAAATTCCTGAACTGGTGCACATTCGTGCAATAAGTTAAAGTGAAACAAACTATACTTGTCTCACTCTAACTTAATTGCATTACTGATGTGCACCAGTTCAGGAAGTTCTTCAAAACGGAACACACGTATAAATGTTTCTTCAATGGCCATGTTCAGCAGAACGTTTATTTTGCAACTGTTGGAAGTTTTCTAAGCTCAGATTTGTCCGATGACAAATAGATTAAGACCGGTAGGACAAAATTAATTTAAGTAAATAAGTGGACATATGTGCATGGATAAAATGATTTATTTTGTGCAATAATTAGTGCAATATAAATTTAAATGTTTCAAAAAAGGCAGCTATTACATGTATAGATAAAGCAAATTATAATTTTGAAAAGAAAAATTTAACAAATAGATATTTTTATTAACTGTAGAAACGTAAAAAAATACGTTTCTTAAATCATGGTTTCAAAAACATTTTTGTTCAAACGTATTTTAATGGTTCTTTACGGTTATGAAACTATGTATACGTTCAAAAAACGTATATGAAACTAATATGTGCTACTTGAGTAACTTATTATTATGTTTTTGCTTATGAACCGTGCGGCCTCAGGTGTCATCAACTTTCTTTGATCACTCTCTCGCTCGTAACAAGCGCAAACATTTTAGCATTTTGTTTTCGAGTAAGTTAGCCATTCGGAATTTAAATAAAAATTTGAATTGTAAAAAGTTATTATCAAAAAAAATTTTTTTTCGTAAATTTTTTACTTTTCTTTAAAATTCTATAACTTTGTAACGATGCACCCCCGAAAACTGCATCGTTCCGGCCTAACACCCTGCCGAGGCCGACCGGCCGACCATCCGCCGGGCGAGGAACGGGCACGGTGTGCCCGCCTTATTTTAAAGCTAGCATGTAACGTTAGGAAGTCCGCGAGCAGACTTAACGCGGCAACCGCCTCGACGCGCCGAGCGATGCCGACCGCGACCGAAGACCGCCGAACGCGATCGCGGCGTCGGGACGCCGTATTTTCCGACCGTTCCGCCGCACCATCCCGGCGCTCGCGATCGCCGTCACTACCCCCGCCACTGCGTAACACCGCCGCGCCGGGTATAAAAGACGAGCGTTTTTAACGCTAAATGCGATTTCCTGATCAACGCTCCGACCGACCGCACCGATCCTGAAATTCCCGCATCTCTCTAGTCAGTCAGAACGAGGGTAGAGCGCCTCCGGCACTCTCTGTCTTCGCCGAGCGATTCTCGATCGACGACCAGCTTCCCTACGCAAAAACACCCGCTAGTCAGAACGAAGGTAGAGCGCCTCCGGCCCTCTCTGTCTTCGCCGAGCGATTCTCGATCGACGACCAGCTTCCTTGCGCAACGCGCCCGCTAGTCCGGACCAAGGTAGAGCGCCTCCGGCCCTCTCTGCCTTCGCCGAGCGATTCTCGACCGACGACCAGCTTCCTCGCGCACCACGCCCGCTAGTCAGGACCAAGGTAGAGCGCCTCCGGCCCTCTCTGCCTTCCCCGAGCGCGTCTCGGTGGCCAGACCCGCGCCCGCGTTATCCCGCCGCCTTCCCGCCGAATACGCGCCGAGTTACCGCGATCTCGTCGCCGTATCCGCGCCCGTGCGCACCGCGCTTTACCTCGCGCCACCCGCCGCAAGCCGATCGCCCGTCCCGATCGCCGCCCTCGCGCATTCCCGCGCACACCGCATGCGCCCTGACTCTGTGTCCTGCGCTCACCGCACCATTGTAAATACCGCGACCGTTCATTGTAGAATAAAGTCTGTTACGTTATTGCCAACCACGACACACTTCATTTTGCCGAACCTCACCGCGCGCCCGTTCCTCCGCACCTCCTTCGAACCCCGCCCAGCCACGAGCTAGATCCGCGTTTCGAAGCAAGGTTGTTTTAACTTTTTAACTATTAATTTTAGAAGATGAGACTATAGGACCTTTTTTGTCAGCCACATAGAGTTCTATCCACAGAATTTTATCTTATTTCAATCGGACCATTTTTTATTTTCAACCCCCTTCAACCTTTAACTTTAAAAATTAACTTCCAAACGAAGAGGGCTAGAGGGATGAGTCCAATGGCATTGGGTCTGGCTTTATGAGGGCTACCATTCGTTCTCAGGTGCCCAATCCTCCCCGACCGCTCCCTAGCTTGTAACAAGCTCAAGCGTTGAATATTGCATATTGGAGTGAAGTAACCACCCTAGACGTAAACTAAAATCCGATTTATGACAAACTAAGTATAAATTAAGCCTTATTTAAAATTCGAAATTTTTAAACTTTTTTTTTTAAGGAGTGAGGGATAGGGGATTGGCACCAACTCCTATGGAACTACCATTGCGAAGCCTACAATCCGTCCTCAGACACCAACCACTGTCCATCACTCCTTTCTCTTTTTTCCTTGGAAAACTGTTTTTATCTCTTTTCATCTCTATACAGGCTACAGGGGGTTGCTGATCAACCCCGGACCTGTGTCAAAATCCGAATCATGATAATCTAAGTATGAATGAAGCCTTAATTAAAACTCGAAATTTTTAACCCTTTCTCTAAAAAAAGGGGTAAGGGGTAAGAAGTAAGGGATAAGGAGTAAGAGGTAAGGGGAAGGGGTTTGTATTAATCCCTGTGAACCACCTTCGCGAGAACTACAATCCGTCCTCAGACATCAACCACTGCCCACTACTCCTTCCTCTTCTTACGTTAGAAAACTGTTTTTACCCCTTTGAACCTTTTATAGACCACATAGGGGTTGCTGTTCAACTCCAGAATTGTACTAAAATACGAGTCATGTCATCCGACGTACATACAAATCTGATGATAACTCATAATCGAAAATTTGAATGCAGTAAACGCCGCCTAACACGGCTCTCAGTTACTAGAACTCTAGATTATAAGAGTATAATCTAGAGCTTTATCACTTACCCGTAACAAGTGTCATCTAGCGGCACGGTAGGCCAAACCGACAACACTTTTTAAGATTTTGCGAAGAAGAAGACGACTACGACAACTACGACTACTACGACAACGACGGACGACGACGACATAAATTGAATGACATAAATTGGGCAGAAAAATAGAAGCATATATGCATATCTATGCGTCAAGCGCATATCTGTGCATCAATGTTATATCGTTATAATCAGAAAAATCTATATTCTTCTCCGATATTTAAATCTTTCGATAATATTGACTTATTAAAAGAATTCAATGATTTATTTCTGGAGAAGCGTTCTCCTTCCTATAAAAGATACGCTGTAGCGTCTCACTTAAAATAAAATTAAAATAATTGATTAATAAAATATTATTATATATATTGTATTATGAAAGGAGGATATGAAAGGAGGATGTATCGCTTCCTGTATCTTGTAAATCGCTTACGAAAGGATGTAGGGGAGAGTTGGCAATTACCGCGCGGTTGACAATTCCGCGCCATTGTTTATCTCAATAACTATTTGTATTACGCGCCTACAATGATGTTAATATCATAGAGTAACACGAAATACCCCACCCGCATGCGCCGTCAATGCGTTCCGGCCGTCCATGTAAACACAGTGCGCTCTGGAAGCTTCTCTGCTTGCTCGTTGCAATTTTATTGGTAGTTTCGATAAGAGGTGAGTAACATAATATTTTCATTAGAGAAATAATCCTGACGGATTTGATAAGCTAAAACACTATAAAATTAGGTTGCAAAGTGATTTTAGAAACACGCGTTTCTTTCCTATATATTTTAAGGTTGTAAAGTGAAATGATTGAGTTTGATAATTTCGCGCCCAAGGTATAATACTCATAGGTATAACGATAACTGTGTGTTAAGAGTTACCAAGACTGTTTAGTTTACAATGTAAGGTGCTTACAGAAAAGATCGTTGCTTAAGTTTTGATTTGAATTTATAATGATCGTTATTTGTTAACGCTTTCACTTATTTCTATATGTAGGTACCTACTAGACGATATTAATGCATAAATATAAAAAAAACATTTTGTTATTGTGTTCTACTTCATGTCACTGGCTGAAGCCAGAGTAATTTTTATAGGTACGGCTTTATTAAACTGGGCACGATTTTATCAGACCTGGTCACGATATTATCAGACCAGTTTGATAATACCGCGTTTTCTCATTTTTTGGAAAATTATTAATATTTCAGTTTGTGTTTAACTAGATTATTGCTATGATATATGGATAGCCAAATAAATGACCTATCTAAAACTGCACAGTTTGTTTTTTTGAAGCATTTCTGAGCTTAGATATACGCTTCGGTTCTTAGGGGCTCGGTAATTGCCAACTCTCCCCTATCTCTCTTGTATCTTGTTAAAAAATAATCTTGTAAATAAATTATTATATACTTGGCGTGAGACGCTACCGCGTCTCTTGATACTCAAAATAATGACTTATTAATTAATATCATATCGTTTCAACCTCAAGTGATATCTACTCTATCCACTCATATTCATCCTTTTTCGATGAGATTCTTAGTCACAATTTTAAATATATTGTATTATGTAATAATGTAAGTAAATATATATATGTTTAATCTTATTCAAATGTATAAAAATCTTTTATTAAAAAAAGCAATAATATAAAAATAATTATCACCCTATATACTTTTTTTTACTTTACTTTTTTTCTCTCGTGTCTAAAAGAGGCCAAAGCCGAAAAAAATCTGTGATGTTCTGTGATTTCTGCTGCAATAGAAGCTGACCTGGAGATGTCATTTTATAGCGCGGATAACTCTTGAGCTTCGTACGTATCAATTTTCTAGCGATACTAAAACTAGTATTCTAAACTTTAACCGTGTTTTTCTCAAAATGGCAGGTAATTATACAGAAAGAGGGCAACCTCATCGATTTCAATGACCTTAACACATGTTGTCAAGGACGTGATTCCGAGTAACTTTTCCTTATAACTTAATCGGCGGTTATTGCTTATTTAAAAATTATGAACATTAAGTTTGAAAAATTTACAAGTTTATTTTAGTGCTAAGGGAAGTAATTTACTGATATGTGTGTATAGACAGTACACATGTAGGCGGGGGAGGGGCTACCGCTCCTCGGTTTGCGTGGAAAGTTGAAAACCTGAATCGTATAATGATAGACCTTGTTTTGCCTTATAAGCAGACCGGGGTGGGGTGGGGTAAACCTCGTTTCAATCTAATCGAAGGTGTATCATTGTACGGTTTAGGTTTTCAATTTTCCACGCGAACCGAGATCCACCCCCACCCACCCCTGCCTGCGGGGAAGGGTCGGTAGCCCTCCTACATGTGTACTGTCTATGCACACATATCAGCAAATTACTTACTTTAGCACTGACACAAACTTGTAAATTTCTCAAACTTTTTTTGTTTATAACTTTTAAATAAGCAATGACCGCCGATTAAGTTATAAGGAAAAGTTACTCAGGATCACATCCTTGACAACATATGTCAAGGTCATTGAAATCGGTGAAGTTGCCCTCTTTCTGTATAATAACCAAATGGCATTTTTCGCTAGTTTTGCCACGATAACTCACGAACGGTTGCAGATATCGACTTGCTTTTTTTTTGTTAATGAAAATAACGAATTTTTCCGTAAACTGAACCTATTTTAGCGCACAAAATCAATTTT
Organism: Temnothorax nylanderi; assembly: GCF_030848795.1. Classification (NCBI taxonomy): domain Eukaryota; kingdom Metazoa; phylum Arthropoda; class Insecta; order Hymenoptera; family Formicidae; genus Temnothorax; species Temnothorax nylanderi. Next base: position 129,698 of record NW_027249228.1, read on the forward strand.
TTATAACTGTTTTAACAACAAATAACTTAAATTTTTCGAAATTTTTTCTTTTTTGGTTGCCATTGTTGTAATCTTGACGTCCCTTTGTAGACTTTAGGTTTAGTCTATAGAGAGGGATCTCACCAACAAAATGGCACCAAAAAAATTTAAAAATTCCAGCTCGTTCACCAGGAATCGCGGCAAGAACAGAGCAGTGCGCAAATTGCGCGGTCGCCTTCAATCATTAATATCACCCTTAATTATTTATATTCTTGGGACTAATTTTCAAAAGAAAATTTATGTATGTTTATTTGTTTGTCCACAAACGACATTTAAATTTTATCCAATTTTCGACCATTTAATCTTACCATTCCCCTTAAATTGTTTCTCATCGTTAGTTGCAGACAATAGCCTGCCTGACCTAAAGCGACTTTTTACGCTACCAGTTTCTTGAAAACGTCGTACTGTTCTCAAAACAATGGACTTACAACTAATTTGACGATTCGGATATGTGACATTAAATAATCGAACGACATCAGTAAACGATCGTTCATTATCACCCTATCCGCGCATCATTAGTGATTCTTTCACGCTCCGATAATTCGTTAGCCATTTTTAGTCAAACGTTTAATTTTTAATTTATTACATTGCGAATTAAAAAGACTTTGTGTTACTGGAACATACAGAGAGAGAGATCATCGTGAAAAATATTACGAGACATTTAGAATTGAAGGTAAATTACTGCGTTTCGAGGTAGACAGTGGAGCGGCAGTTTCGGTAATCAGTACAGATACCGTACGAAAGTATTTCCCGCATAAAAAGTTACAACCTACAAATGTACAATTAATCAATTTTTGCAAAACCTCGGTAAAAGTAGTCGGGATAATTTCAGTATCGGTCGCGTGGCGTGGCAATCTGGTCAATCTAAATTTGTACGTCTCTACCGTGAATCGCGAGCCTCTAGTGGGACGTGAATGGATTAGGCAATTACAATTGCAACTTACAGATTCGATTAATACAATTAATGATACATGTGCTTCTATACAAACTAGATTACAAAAGATACTACAATGCTATCGCAATAAATTACATACGGAATCTACAAAAATTAAGGGTTTTCAAGCTAAACTGACAGTAAAGGAGAATACAACTCCAGTATTTTTGAAACCACGAACTGTGCCTTTTAAGTTGTTACCGTTGGTAGAGGAGGAGTTGCAAGCACTAGTACGAGACGGAGTACTTGAGAAAGTGAATACATCGAGGTGGGCTACACCCATCGTGCCCGTACTTAAAAAAAAATAATAAAATACGCCTGTGTGGCGATTTTAGTATAACTATTGATCCTAACCTATTGGTGGATGAGCATCCTCTTCCTACCATCGACGAGTTATTCGCGTCAATGGCAGGAGGAATTAAATTTACAAAAATAGACTTGAAACAAGCCTATTTACAGTTGGAGGTTTGTGAGGAAGACCGCGAGTTAATAACGTTGAATACACATAAGGGTTTTTTCAGGAGCACTAGGCTCATGTACGGTATTGCATCCGCGCCTGCAATTTGGCAGCGAGAGATAGAGAATATGTTACAAGGAATTGACGGTGTTTCAATTTTCTTGGACGATATCAGGATTACCGGTCCTAATGATAAGATTCATCTCAACCGTCTCGAGCAGGTGTTGCAACGCCTAGCCGAAGCTAATATACGTATCAACGAAGAGAAAAGTGAATTTTTCAAAGATAGTATAGAATATTGCGGATACAGAGTCGATAAAGAAGGCATACATAAAACTGTTGGAAAAATGCAGGCAATTGACCAGATGCCACGACCCAAAAATGTAACAGAGTTACGTTCCTTTTTAGGAATGGTTAACTACTATGGCCGTTTCATAAATAATTTAAGTACAATTCGTACACCGTTGCATACCTTTCTACAGAAGGACATCCCGTTCAAATGGTCGCGTGATTGCGAGCGAGCTTTCCAAGAGGCTAAGCATCATTTTAAAAGCGACACAGTATTAGTACATTTCGATACGAAGTTACCGCTCATTCTTGCTACGGACGCGAGCCCTTACGGTGTCGGGGCAGTCCTATCGCATCGCTATTCCGATGGTACTGAGCGTGTTATACAGTATGCGTCACAAACTTTAACGGGTACGCAGAAAAAGTACGCGAGCTTATGCGATAATATTTGGAATCCGAAAGTTCCATCAATATCTATACGGGAGTAAGTTTACCCTCTACAGTGACCATCGGCCTTTAGTGCAAATTTTTTCACCTTCCAAGGCTTTACCTACGTACACAGCATTAAGAATGCAACATTATGCAGTTTTTCTACAGGAATACACTTTCAAGATCAAATACAAGAATTCTAAGCTTAATGGTAACGCCGACTGTCTATCACGCTTGCCTATCGTTTGCGAATCTGCTGCAAAGTACGATGTAGTAGATATCTACGAGTTGGAAATATTACAGGATATGTCAATCTCGGTAGACAGGTTAGCACGCGCTACTAACGAGGATATACAATTACGAGAGATATTAAATGCGTTACGAAATAAACAAAATATTCCTGCAAAATTACGTTTCAATATTAATCAGGCTGCGTTTAGTATACAACAGGACATACTTTTATGTAATGGAAAAATTGTTATACCAAGTTCAATGCGTGAACAATTACTGCGAGAGCTTCATAAGAGTCATTTTGGTATTGTCAAAATGAAGGCACTGGCGAGAAATTTATACTGGTGGCCTGGTCTCGATCGCGCTATTGAAGAAATAGCGAGAGCTTGTAGTATTTGTAATACATACCGAAGCGATCCACCTAAAGTGGAGGTACACGAGTGGGAACCTGCAAAGGCGTCTTTCGAGAGAGTACATGTTGATTACGCGGGACCTTTTATGAATACGTACCTGTTCGTATTCGTAGATGCTTTTTCAAAATGGCCTTTCGTGTATCCAGTCAAGGGATATGACCGCGAGTACGACTATTCGAGTATGCAAGGAAATTTTTACAGATTTCGGTTTGCTAGAAACAATGGTAATGGATAACGGACGTAACTTTAGATCGTCCGAATTCCTAAGATTCCTGACGACTTGTGGAATCAAACCTAAATTTACAGCACCTTATCATCCGTCTACCAATGGACAGGCTGAACGTTTTGTACAAACTGTAAAAAGTTCCTTACGCAAGATACTTACCGATCCGAGAAATAGAAGGCTAAGTTTAGACGATGCATTACGTACTTTTCTCATGCAATATAGAATAACCCCTCATTGCGTTACAGGGGTGGCTCCGACTGAACGGATGTTCAAGCATCAAATGCGTTCACGTTTTACAGTTAACTTGTCAACGGAACCAAAAATTGTTACAAGCGTTAATGTAGATAAGAAGGTTCAAAAATTTTCGGTGGGGGAAACGGTGCGATGCCGCAATTACAGAGGTCCACTTAAGTGGAAACGCGGCGAAATTATCTATCGTACAGGGAAGTTACACTACCGAGTTAGACTTGATGACGGCCGAATTTGGGAACGGCATGTGGATCAACTTCTCCGTTCGGGGGAGTACAAGGATCACTCGAGAGAACCGGGAACAGAGATGGACGTGAATCCACCCGATGTGATGGAGGAGCGTGAGAACGCGGCAACGCCACAAAATGTTGGCGATGCGGAAGCACGGTTGCCGGCCGAACCGGCGGAAGGTCCACCACCTCAAATAGAGGAAGCAGTAGCTCCAAAGCCTGTGCAAAGAAGGGTACTTCCGGAACGAGATAGGAGGCCGCCAGCGTGGTTGGCAGATTACCGTTAGTGCAAAGACGTCCTAGCGTATAACTTCCTTTCACGGAGGGAAGAGTGTTGTGTGATTACATATGGTTCAAATAACCGCGCGTATTAGAGTTGCGGCGCCACTACGGGCGCGACCAATGAGTAGCGTAGAACGGCGATCGTCGGTTGTGGACTCGCCGATTACCGCGCGGGGATTCTGGGACACACACGAACGAAAACGACACGTGCATTGTCGTGCTCTCCGATATTGTACGCGTCAGCGAATAAAGAAAAGTGTTAAGAAGCATTCACTCGATCTTATTTACCAGCACCTACACAACAATAGTGTTTTAAAAAGCTCTCGAGGTAAGCTACAAGAATATGTAATAAAAAATTGGTGTTTCCATTAAAAAATTTCAAGGTAATATTTACGTAACCTTGGCAACACTCTTCAAGGTCATATTAATATTGCTACGTAATGCGTTACTTAAGGGGATCCTATAGCGAAGGCCGAACTTCCTCGATGTCGATAATGTCAACATTTCTAATCCTGTTTTCTATGTTATATATCTATATCTGTCTTTGTCTAACTATGGGTATCTGTCCTTGTCCGATTGCTGTGCTATCTCTCGTTACACGCAATACTGCTCATTCTATCAACCTGCATGTGCCTCCTGCATAATAAAGTTTCTTTAGTGAAAATCTTTTTTTCTAGACTTTGAATCTTAGTTCTATTTGCACGATATTGTTCCTACACGTTGTCTCTACGTCCCCTGGGTATCATTTTGTATATATAAACTGCAGTATTTTTGTTTAAGCAAATATTGTCGTCGGGTGACAGCTGTATGTGCCCAAATTTTTAATTTTTTTTCGTTTTTGATATGTAATCCTGTGCTCTGACCTAGATTTTTGTGCGTACTTTAATTCTATAAAAGAATTTTGCAATTCTTTAAAGCCAATTCAAAGATTTCTTTAAAAAAAGAAATATATATTTTTTGACCAAACTGACTTTAATATCAAAGATTCTTACATTAACTTAACTCGACGTTTCGACACTGGTTTTGTGTCCTCTTCAAGAGATTTCTAAAATGTACATAACGAAGTCATTACAAGCACGCTGTTACAGAAACGAATGTCACACAAGGAACAATTAAAAAGGAAATATCTACCTATCTAATCCTGTTCACGATTATTTTAGCCATCCGTAACGTTCTTGCAGTTGTAGTAACTTCGTCAAAAATTCTTATTTAAAAAGAGTCGCAATATAGAGTCCCGTAATCATAAATGCAAACGGAACCGACAGGTGACACGTCGTTCCGAAATGAAAGACGGCGATCGACTAATCATCGAAATACAAACAAGTGACTAGGTCAACAGAATAAAAACATACACACAGAGAGAAATGATTAGGTAGCTCTTATAATTCTGTCGTATAGCGGATTGAGATTTTCAGTGTCTTTCTTTAAATTAATCGTGTTCATTTGTTCTTTTTTATGTAAAACATCTCCGCAATCTCTCTCTTCCTCACATTTCTCTCCCTATGCATAATCTCCGTATCGGACCATTTGAAATTATGCCCGTGTGTAAGTCGGTGTTTGCTAACTACGGAGTGCTTATTTACATCTTTTTTGATGTCGCTTAGATGCTCTTTAACACGTGTCTCCAAATGTCTTAAAATTTGTCCAATATAGGAGACGTTACAGTCATTACATTCAATTTTGTAAACGACACCTGTTTCCTTCATATTTTCGAGTTTGTCTTTGCCACGTTTTATAATTGAATCTAGCTTTTTGGGAATCGTGTAAAGGACATCCAAGCCACATCGATTAACAGTGCGGCGAATATTCTCACTCAAACCTTTAATGTAAGGAAGAGCAATGTATCTACGGGCGTCGAAAGTATTGCTTACATTATTACAGTCGGTGATGTCATTGCGATAATCCAATTCTTTTAGTCTCTTATTAATTTGCTTATCAATCAGCTCGTCAGGGAAGCAATTATTCTTAAGGATGTCTTTTACAATTTTAATATTGGAGCTATGGAATTGTTTATCGAAAAGTAAAATTGCGTGGTCAACTAGGCTTGTGATTGTATTATTTTTGTACTTCAGTGGATGGTTGGAGAAGTAATTTACGTATCGGCCCGAGAACGTGGGTTTTCTGTGCCAATTAGTCAAGAGTCTGTTGCCGTTTCTGATAATGAGAGTATCTAGGAAGGGGATGGCCCCGTTAACTTCCATTTCATGTGTAAATTTGAGGCGGGGGTGATAGTTATTAAAGACATCAAGGACATCCCCAATTTTATCCTTAGGAATTATGGCAATAACATCGTCGACATACCGCCGGAAAAACGACAGGCAAAAACTGAGCATAGTAAGGAAATGAGTTTCTAAATCCTCCATCACCATATCCGCTAATATTGGTGATAGAGGAGATCCCATCGGGCTGCCAAAGATCTGTTCATATGTGTCTCCATTAAAACTGAAACTTGTAGATCCCAGTACCAACTAAATAGCATGCAAAAATTGCGGCAAATTGAGCTTTGTGTTACCAGAGATATCATGCCAACGTTCCTCTATTGCTCTGAGAACTAACTCCTTCGGGATGTTGGTAAAAAGTGCCGTTACATCGAGGGAAACGAGCGCTTCGTCAGTATTGATTTCTATATCATTTATTTCTCTCACAAAAGACCAACTGTCCTTGATGTGAGACTTGGGTGGGCGAATAGAGCGATGCAAAATATCGTGGAGAAAAGACGCTACATAGTATAAGGGACTTCCCAAAGCCGAAACAATAATCCGTAGCGGAAAACCATTTTTGTGGATCTTTGGCAGCCCGCATTGGCGAGGCCTCACGCCACTCTGACACGCTTGGCTCTAGAACACCGTGACCGCCGGGGCACGAAGCCCTCGGGGCACGCGCTCCGCCTAACCGAGTAAGTAAGGAAACGATGAAAGTAGTGGTATTTCACCGGCGATGTTGCCATCTCCCACTTATGCTACACCTCTCATGTCTCCTTACAGTGCCAGACTAGAGTCGAGCTCAACAGGGTCTTCTTTCCCCGCTAATTTTTCCAAGCCCGTTCCTTCGATCGCCGTTTTTCATTTCGGAACGACGTGTCACCTGTCGGTTCCGTTTGCATTTATGATTACGGGACTCTATATTGCGACTCTTTTTAAATAAGAATTTTTGACAAAGTTACTACAACTGCAAGAACTTTACGGATGGCTAAAATAATCGTGAACAGGATTAGATAGGTAGATATTTCCTTTTTAATTGTTCCTTGTGTGACATTCGTTTCTGTAACAGCGTGCTTGTAATGACTTCGTTATGTACATTTTAGAAATCTCTTGAAAAAGACACAAAACCAGTGTCGAAACGTCGAGTTAAGTTAATGTAAGAATCTTTGATATTAAAGTCAGTTTGGTCAAAAAATATATATCTCTGGTTAATTTTTCACTGACGAAGAAAAGAATCTGTTAAAAAAAGAAATGTCGGTAACGACTGTCACTATAGGATCCCCTTAAAACCCTACAATTTTTGTAAACATGTTTTTCGAAAATGCAGATTAGAAGTTGCCATACTTTTGCCAAACCTTGTATACCTTCAACAAAAATTAAGATAGCGAGTTCTTTCTAGACTCATTTTAAAGGTCAACATAAGGACTATATGATAAAAATCGCCACTTTAATTTTAAAATGACGAATTCAATATGGCGGACCAAAATGCTAAATTTTGTTGTATTCACATGTAAGTTAATATATATAAGTTTTTGAGATCGCTGATGACAAATCTGCAGTAAAAATTCCAAAATTTAAAATGGCGGATTCAATATGGCGGACCAAAATACTAAACTTTGTTGGATTTGAGTGAAACTTATTTTCCAGGGATTTTTGGAGTCGCTGATTATAAATCTAAAATCAATTTTCAAATTCAAGATGTCAGATCTAATATAACTGACAAAATGTAAATATATGGAAACAACTGATATTTTAAATCTTAAAAACCCTTGGAATACGCGTTACATTCAAATCCAAGAAAATTTTACATTTTGTTTGCCATTTTGAATTTGGAAATATTGACTACAGAATCATAATCAACAATTCCAAAAACTTTTAGTAACACATAAATTAAATGCTAATTATTCCTAGAAAAGACAGGCACGATAGGGTTAAATATATTAACGACAATATTAATCCAGCAAACACAAATATTACATCAATATTATATTGTTTCCTACTCAACAATGTAATTGTTACGTACAGCATGTGTTGTATTACATTAATATTATTGAGTGGAAAATTATCGGGGCAGAGCGAACGAAGCGAGCGTAGCCCCTCTATATCCGACTATGCATTATTTTTGTAATCACAACTGCTCCTAAACTGCTTGGCTGATCGAATAATACTGTATATGGATCAATTGCTTATGATAGGCCGATGCTCAGACAAAAAATCGAAAATCCATGATTTTTTTGCAAAAATTTATTTGAAAAAACGTTGACAACTATCAACCGTGATAATATCATTTTATTTTAAAGATTCCTCCCGATAGTATCGGCAGAATGCCATCTTACTTCTACCTGTGTTATGACTCAGATATTGTTAATTACCTCAGAACGTTAAATTAACAATCTAGAGAAGTATTGGGAAAATCAACTAATTGCCAGTCGCTTCGGAATGCTTAATTAACAATTTTGGTAAGAATCCCGAGACTCAAATATTGTTAATTACCTCAAAACGCTAAATATTTGAAATTTTTTAATGGAAACGCTAAATTAACAATTTAGAGAAATGTTAGAAAAATCAATTAATTGCCAGACGCTTCGGAATGCTTAATTAACCCTTTCGGTATGGAAAGTGACTATAGTCACTGTCCACATGCTGCTCACTGCGGCCGAGCAACTTGAAATGTTTACTTGAAATGTTTCTGTTAATAATTTTTTTAAATGTTTTTGTTATTGTGCTTTATTACGCATAATAATTAAAGGCGTTGAACGTCGAATGCCTAGCTCTCTCGGCCGAATCATGTATATCGGCAGATCGACGCTTCGGCCACTGGAAGGCCGTTCGCGTCTCGGTCGCTCCGTATCGAAAGGGTTAACAGTTTAGGGAAGACTCAATAACGTACCATCAAATCTAATAAAATTGTAAACAAATTGTATTGACAAGGGTCTAGCGACACAATCCACAACATTCGATTTAGTTAGTTAACAAATGCTATGCGTTACAGCGTAACAGTTCCGTACTGTTTAGTTAATAAGTTAATCAACAAATTGTAAAAAAAATCGCCACCCGGTTTTATACATAAAAAAACGCTGAGGCACAGAATAGTTCTCAGTTTCGCCACTCTCGTCCGACGCCACAGGCGTCCACTCTCGTAAGTAAAATCCGACATCAACCGAATATAAGCCGTGAGTCTCTTAGGTATAGAGAGAGATTAGTTCTCGACAATCTCAACTCCGCCGGCTTTCGCTCTCGTAAGCAAGATTCCGCCGACTAGGTATATAAGCCCGAAGCATCGAGACGCTCGCTCTCAGTGTATAAAGATACTTCCATCGATATACACAGCGACTCAGACGGTTACATGTCTAAATATCCCGGCCGTAATATCACGCGACAAAATGTCCCAACCATAATATCCCTGAGACTAAATATACCGCGACAATATACCCCATGACAAAATATCCCGTGGCAATATATCTCATAACAAAATATCCCATAGAAATATATCCTATAAAATGTAGGGTAAAAATTTGGTATAATACTGACCATTCCATGCAGAAATATATTCAAAATTAAACTTATACACAAAAACTTATAATTTAGTAGAGTAATAATAACAGTTACATACATAAATAAACATTAAGGCTCCTGGTCCCTGAGCCGAGAACTCCGCGTTGACAGTGGCAAAGTACCGTCGCGGTAGAAATAAGAACTCTCTCCAATGGAGAATAAACGAGAAATGTTGAGAATTGACACGTTGAGAATTCTTGCGTAGTATTTCCAAATAAAAAGATATTTGCTTAAAATAACACTACAGATCACTTCAGCACACTTCGAAAATACTCCGAGTTGAAGTTAAGTCTACCCCTTTCCCTTGACAGTTAATGAACAACCGTAAGTTGCTAATACGGTCATTTAATTGGCTGGACGGAGTCTTAAGGCCGGTATTCATAGTCGGATTTTATATCTAAGATCGTCTTAAGTCTGGTCAAAAGCAGTCTCAAGACTCCGTCCAGCCAATTAAATGACCGTATTAGCAACTTAAGACATTACTTAAGGTATTCCTTTCATGACACCAAAGTCTTAAGAATTAACTGATTTTTTGGTACAAGAAAGTTAAAATGCATATCTTTACGCTAGAAAAAAATTAAACCACATTACCGAACATATAAAGAAGAATTATGACTTTGAAAATTCGATATTTATATGTGACGTTATCGAAAAAGTCTATTTTCCACATTTTAATGTAATAATTTGTTTATCAAATATCTTAAGATATTAAATATTAACTGCGCTACATATTCGCTAAACTCTATACTTTCGATAGTGCCGATAAAAATACAGAGTCACCGAATTTTTAAACAAAATATTTATGTTAAAAGTTGACTTGAAATGTGGTTTATAGATTAATATTTTTAATGGCGACTTTCAAGGAATTATTTGGCAACGCTGCAAGCTGTGCGCTCATGTCACACTTCAGTTCATCACGTACGGTTTATTATCGACTGACTATTTATTATGTTTTAAAAAAGAAAAATAATCCAAAAATATATATCGCATAAAAAATATAAATAAAATATATAAATATAAACAAAAATATAAATATACAAATATATAAATATTAAGATATATAAATTTATGTATATACGGTTTACTATCAGCTATTTATTATGTTTTAAAATAAGAAAAATAATCCAAAAATATATATCGCATAAAAAATATAAATAAAAAATATAAATATAAATATAAATATAAAAATATAAATATGAAGATAAATATATAAATATATAAATATAAATCAAAATTTTAATTTAAAAAAAAATTAACAGTTAGGTAAAACATAGATACGCATAAATAATTTATTTTACATAACGGGTTATAGTTTATATTTTCTGCATATATTATTATCGAGCATATACATATTGTATATATTTGTCACAATATTCTTTGATTAATGAAATTGACACTTACATTGACACTTTTGTTATCAACTTCACATTTTACAATCGGCGCCCTGAAAAGCGCAGCGTTGCCATATTGTTCTGACAGTAAAATTTACCGAAAAATAAAAAATTTCTAAATACACATAATATTTTCACTTTTTTCTTATAATTAAACATAATAATCAATTATAACTTGATTTTATATAAGTTTAATGCAATATACAAGAGTTTGCTGAGGCCCTGCTTAAGCGCCTACAAAATACGCTCCTCTGTGAAAGGAATACCTTAAGACGGTCTTGAAATAAGATCCGACTATGAATACCGCTGTGATTGATTAATGACATCTTAAGATCGTACTTAAGACGGTTTTAAATATAAGATTCGACTATTCGTCAGAAATTACAACCGTGCAACATTTTGACAGGGACGACAATATTACGTGCTGTGGACCCCACGATTTCCCTTTTTCGCGGAAATCTCCTATGAGTTTAAGGCTCCTGGGTACTCGTCGCGGCCATGTTGGAATGTGACGTCAGAAGCGAGAAATGATACGTTGAAAATTCTTGCGTAGTATTTCCAAATAAAAAGATATCTGAAAATAACACTACAGATCACTTCAGCACACTTTGAAATTACTCCGAGTTGAGGTTAAGTTTACCTCTTTCCCTTGACAATTAATAAACAGCCGTAAAACGAATGTGATACGATGCAGGCTTGTGCGCAGGCGCGTGACTAGATTTCGTATTACATTTATTTTACGGCTGTTTATTAACTGTCAAGGGAAAGGAGTAGACTTAACTTCAACTCGGAGTATTTTCGAAGTGTGCTGAAGTGATCTGTAGTGTTATTTTAAGCAAATATATTTTTATTTGGAAATACTACGCAAGAATTCTCAACGTGTCAATTCTCAACATTTCTCGCTTCTGACGTCACATCTCATGAGATGTCGGGAAAGAGCCCAGGAGCCTTAAGATAATCCTTAAAATTAGAAAAAGTAAACCAAGCAAGGACGGTTATCGATCGTCGAGTGAGCTATGATCTCGTCACGTTCTCCTATTTTTTATTTACTACTAGCTGGTTACCCGGAGCTTCGTCCGGGCGTCTATTTTTTAACGACTTTATTTGTGTTATTACATTTGTGTTCTAGCTAATCTTATCCACCAATGTATGATTCATAAATACATATTTTTAATAGCTTTCCACGTCACCTATGAAATACTATATATTATTAACGCGTTTTTTTTAGTGGTGTCCCCAGTATTTTAAATTCTTTAAAAAAGTCGTACTTAATGACTTTTCCTGTTCAGATTTTCCTAATCAAGCAAATTTTAAAGAATTATATATGAAATAAAGGTAGAAAAGACTGAAGAATATAATAGAATTATAAATAGCCCGATATCTCGAAATTGGCGGAAATTAGAGCAACCACGGACATTTCTCAAAAAATTCAAAATTTTATAAAGAAAGAATCCTTTTACCGATCATCGCCAAATTCAATACCAACCTTATTTTAATGATACTCTATATAAAATTAATGTATAATTTATACACTTTTCAAGCAGAAATCGGCAACCCCTTCACCGATCCTCGCCAAATTCAATAACAACCTTCCTTTAATGATACTCTATATAAGATGACAAATATGACATGTATAACTTATACACTTTTTGGGCAAAAATCGGAAACCCTTTCACCAATTCTCGCCAAATTCATTACCAACCTACCTTTAATGATACTCTATCCATTAAAAAAAAATGAGCTCGATATCTCAAAATTTGCGGAAATCAGAGCAATTACATAGATTTTTTTACACAGAAATCGGTAACTCCTTTATTATTAGCAATTTTTTGAATTATATTATATTCCTCAGTTTTTTCTACCCCTATTTCATATAAAATACTTTAAGATTTAGTTGATTAGGAAAATCTGAACAGGAAAAGTCATTAAGTACGACTCTTTTAAAGAATTTAAAATTTTAGATATCCCGAATTTCTTTTTTTTCAAATTGGGTTGTAGCACAATGGCACATAGTCTATGTTACTCAGGAAGATATAAGCTACCCACCAGTGTAAAAATTTTTGAAATCGATTCAGTAGTGTCTAAGATTACCCTGAACAATGGTACAAACAAACTTTTCTCCTTTATATAATAGTAGAGATATAATCAAAATACCTATTTGCTTACGTGACTAAAAGCGATCTTCCAGATGACGAATTATCAACATACGGGGCATACGTAGTTGCGTTTTTGTCAACTTTGTCTGGTCTATGATTATAAACCTGGCTACACGGCGTGCCAAGGAGGGCTTAAATTCAAGAAAAGCTTAACAGAAAATTTTATTATATTGAACGTGGCGTCTCGACAGATAAAAACAGAATCTGGGACGTGCGTTTCTGAAAATATTGTAACCGTTATAAGCACGTAACAGAAATTGAATACGACTATGCGTTGTCTGTTAACACAAAAAATAGGGTCGCGAGATAAACTCAAAACCCTAATAAGAGATAACCAAAAAATAAGATAAGTCACTGGAAGAAGCGATAGGTTGTACCCTCAATAAGACAGTGGGGGCTTGCTTACCTATTCATTGGTCTTAAAAGTCGATAGCCGTGCCTACTACCTAACTCACGAATAGTTAGACAAAAATTCAAAATCCACCTCCTAAGTGAGAAACATCCTACCAGAAATCCACGAAACGAAAATCAGACGCATCCCACAACAAATCCATCCCTTCCATCCCTTGAACTTTCCTATATAAATCCCGACATTGCGGCACTCGCTCTCAAGCTTCGGTCTCTTCCTTCAGTTCGGTACTATAATCGGTACTATAATCGTGATCTCTTCCGTTCTGAGTCACGATTCCGCATTTAGAGTCTGTGCACGAGATCCAGCAGCTATATCAATCGCTCTGATTCATCCAGCTACATCCACTTCAAGAAGGAGCCCGCTCCGTTCTGTACTGCTCAGACATTCAAAAATTCATCAAGTAGTAAGTCCCGCATTTTTCTTTTCTCTTTTTCCGGGTTATTGTTTCCTTTTTTCTCTATTTCTTTTTTTTTTATTATTTTATCAGTGGTCGATTAAACTTTCGAATCCACGGGGATCGGTAATACTGATACGTGGCAATTTATTCCCTTCCGCCATCTCGGATTCGGACGATAGCGTGGTCGCCGTCGACACCCGAATTCATAGTAAATCACTTGAACAGGTGAATCCTCCGCTATTTCGGATTCGGACCATAGTGTAGTCACTGTCGGGATCCGAATTTATGGCGAGTCTCTTGAACAAGTAAATCCTTCCGCTATCTCGGATTCGGACGATAGTGTGATCACTGTCAGCATCCGAATTCGTGGCGATTATTTCCCGCTATCTCGGATTCGGATGATAGTGTGATCGCTGTCGGCACCCGAATTCGTGGCGATTACTTCCGCTATTTCGGATTCGGACGACAGTGTGATCACTGTCGCCATCCGAATTCGTGGCAAATCACGTGAACAAGTAAATCCTTCCGCTATCTCAGATTCGAATAATAGTGTAATCGCTGTCACCACCTGAATACGTGGCGATTTCTATAAAATATTATATATAAATATCGCATTGTAAAAGATCCTTTAAACGGATCCGAGAAAGGTCGACCACCAGCATCCCTTCAACCCGTTGCAACCTCGGTATTTTCAATGGACCCGCGAGTACCACCTGTTCGACGTCAAAGTTCTCGAGCAGTCGTCAGATCCGCGAGAAATGATCGAAACAGGCGGACGCGAAGACTTTTGAGAGAGTAAGTATTAGAGTTTCTCCGTCACAGGAAAACGCCGGTCCTCCGCGACTCGCAACTCCGTCTCTTCCACCTGCTCAGCCGGAGGGGCCACCTTCGCCACCTCCTCAATTGCCTCCTAACTCGCCGCTTTCTCGTCTCTTTTCTTATCGCGTGGTTCCCGACACCCCCGATTCCTCGCCTCCTTTCGAACCCTCGTATTCTCCGGTTCGTCCCGGGGAACTTCCCAATTCACCATCTCCCGCACCTTCCGCTCCCTTAAGTCCCGCATACGAAAGATCCTGTTCTTCTGTTCCTTTCGAGGAACTCCCCAGAGAACCATCTCCAGCGCTGTCCACCACCTCAAGCGTGGAGATTCTCGAGGAAAGTCCTCAACGCCCACACTACTTCGCGAATATACCCGCTTATTTCCCACGCTATACGGATCCAATTCCTGAAGGGACTCCTACCATGGGTCCTGGCGAGTTCGACATAGTCGAACTTCGCTCACTCATCCTCAGGGCGAATCCTCACCACTCTATTCCCGTCTTTATCCCTAACCACGAATATCCCTACCTAATCCCCGTCAACCTCTTCTACAGTATATTCCACCGACCCACCGTCAACCTCGAAGAGGTAATCAATTCAGACCCGATAACAATCGACTAAGATTACCATAAATGTAACATTATAATTATATTATCCTTTAATTTAATTTATTATTTGATCATTATATTTTTCCTATTTATAATTTAATTTAGTATAACACACATACACACCACACGCACATTTAGCTGAAAATTTATGTAATTCCATTTTTAATCTCAATTGTAATAATAGCGGGCAGAATGTCAATTTCAAAATAGGTCTCCCGTCGAAAATCTTGCCCGATCACCTCCGAACTCATGTAACACCCGCGAAGAATACACGTTACACGTACATTCCACACATCCGCACTTCATCTGCGTTTATTTATTAGTTGCATAATTGCCTGATTATATTTACTCAATGTCATTAGTCAATTCTATTTTAATTTGTAATAAATGTTTTATTTATTTTTAAGATTAAACTCAATGTTTATTCATTTTTAATAAGACCTCGCCTTCATCCCTTCACCGCTCTCGAAATCGCACAAGGTCCGATCCTGAGTTAAAGAGATTAAATTCTCTGACTCAAAACAGTACCGACGATCGCACCGCTCATGGAAGGCGTCCTAGCGTCCTTACGGACGTTGACCCATCCTGAGCCATTGAAAGTGCGTTCGGCTTGCGCCACGTGCCTCAGAGCGTGTATCTGCGAGCAACAGAGTATCTGCTTGCGTCCTTCCGTACCCCTACCCCTCTGGTTAGCCCTTCCTTCGCTTCCCAGTTTTTCTTATCCTAATCCTGGGGTTGGACGTAACAACAATAATGAGGAAGTTTCTTAAATGTAAATTTTCAGATTCGGGCTTTGCGTCGCAATATATCTCCGCTCATAAGGTACGTAGGGGAAAAATAAAAACATTTTTATTATGTAGTTCAAACCCAAGCTACCGATTGTGCTAACTCACAATCTGAACGGTCGAGTCGTTACTGATATTTAATCTCGGATAATCGCCGGCTCACGTATAGATACACGGTCTGTGTCTCGCTGCGCGTACACTTGGCGCGAGACACTAGCGTGTCTCTTGATAGATGATTATTCGCTGGCGTTCGTGGATGAATTAACACAGAGAATTGAAAACTGTCCACAAACACGCCGACGATGTTCATAAATTGTCGACTTAGAAGTTAGTGAAGGATGAGTGTACGAGCGATCGCGTGTAAATATGTTATACAATGCGTACTCGTAAAATAAAGAGAATACATTGAATGCTTTAAACTCAAAAATAAATTTGTTTTTAAAGTACTGCTTATTAAGACTTTTTAGTTTGTTTCCACAATTATTACATGTTTCTAAAATTTGGTACCACCTTTTTTGAACACTCCGTACATAACTTTCAAATATTGTATGTGTATATGTATATCCCTGTTTAAAATAATAGATACAATATGATCAGATTACATTATATTACATTCAATTTCAATGTAAATTAATAAGGTTTTTCTTCATTTACATTGAAATTGAATATAATGTAATCTGATCATATTGTATCTATTATTTTAAACAGGGATGTATAAATATAGTTTTACATTTTATATGTTCCATAATCATACAACAAAAATAAATGCAATAATACTGCAATATGCTTTGAAAATTTTAAAGGAGTACACTTAATATGCACAAATAATAAATTTCTTTTAAATGTAATGATATTTTCCGCTGTGAAGAGCGCTTTTTCAAAGACAACAAAAAAGGAAGAATAATTAAATAAATTCTAGTTAATTTAGCAATTTGATTTCCGTTTTATTTCTTGTAGTGGATGATTTAGATCAAAATTAACAAATTTGTAGATTCTGATAGATTCTATTTCTCGGATATTAACTACATTTATACCCTGAATTTAGGCCGCGATCTATACCTCAAGTTCGACCTAAATTATTTAGGCCGCCTACTGTAAACACTTGACAGGCGACGGAATCTGGCTTCGTATTTTAGTAACCTGACCAGAAATAGGACGTTATCATTTGCGGTGTAAACGCGCGACGCGATTTAAAAGCTTTATTTGCTTGTTCGGATTTGCTGCAATTTCAGATGAGCTGTCAAGTTAGATAAGATTAAATCGTTGAATTTGTGGCTTCTGGGCACGTATTATGAAACTTTTCAAAATGTATTTCGATCGGAATTATTCTGTTTTCCTAAATAAAAATTTTGAAAATAACAACAATTTTGAACAAAATCCATTCCGAAAAGTTCTACAATACATGATTTGTACACAGAACGCAGAAACGCTTGCCGTTAAACCGATAAATTCATGGCGATCCCAAATACGACCCCGTCAATTTTTAAATCTCTTTCGATGTAAACGGTTAATTAAGGGTAAATATACCTAACAGGGGACCCACCTCCGATGACCTTGACCTTGACATATGTTGTCAAGGACATGACTCTGAGTAACTTTTCCTTATAAGTTAATCGTCGCTCATTGCTTATTTAAAAGTTATAAACAAAAAAAGTTTGAAAAATATAGCAGTTATTTTGAGTATTAAAGGACACAAACGACTAATATGTATGTGGAAATAGGGTAATTATTCATAATAGGGCCTTTTCCAAATTTTGATATTTTTTGCGGCTCTCTTGGTAAAAATCTTTGTTGTGACTCTGACAGTGATAATCAATCGGAGAGGCCCGAAAAATATGTATACCCTATCTATTTTTTATCTATTTTTTTTACGTATTGTTCAACTTACCACGCAAACGTTCAATTTTCTTTTACTTGAAAGTACACATATCAACAAATTACTTCCTTTAATGTGACACAAACTGTTTGGCACTGAAATAGACATGATTCAAGAATTACTACCGGTCCTTTTCAGGACCAAAATCGGTTCTTTTAAGAGCTAACTACATATTTATAACGTCGAGAGATCGGGAAAGCCACGTCGGAAAAAATAGGTAAAAAAATAGGTTAAGAAATAGGTAGGGTACATATTTTTTGGGCTCCCCCGATTGATTATCACTGTCGGAGTCACAACAAAAATGTTTACCAAAAGAGACGCAAAAAAATATCAAAATTCGAAATTCTAAATAATTACCGGAAATAGTACATGTATGAACAAAGGAAAGTCATTTAAAGCAGTGAATCGTTAATATATTGAACAATCTTTTTGTTAAAGCAGAGAATAGTTAGCATAGAAAAGGGTAAAAATAAAAATAAGGGGAGAAACCTCCAGTGATCTTAACCGACCTTGACATATGTTGTCAAGGACATGACCCTGAGTAACTTTTCCTTATAACTTAATCGTCGGTCATTGCTTATTTAAAAGTTATGAATAAAAAAAGTTTGAGAATAATACAAGTTTGTGTCAGTATTGGGATCTGACATGGAGGCGGGGCTTAACCAATATGGCGCCGATCGACTCAGTTTTAGTGGGCTTCAAATGCTGTGTTATAGTCTGTTATTAAAATGTTAATATCCATGGAAAATATTTGTGATTGGCCTGGTGCAAATCTTGCGCAGAGAAAGTTTATTGAAGGCGAAAGAGTTTTAAAAGCAGGACGTATAATTAAATGTGGAATAAATGAACAAAACATGAGAAGTAATGTTGTGAGCTTTACAGCTCTGTGTTTACAAACTTATCACAGCAGTTTTCTTCAAGCGTCTCGTTTTTGCAACAACATCTATCATCAAATTATTCACCGTTAATTATTATTGAAAATGTATCATTTACACATTCACGATGCTTTAGGTTAAACAAATTCTCAAACTAATTTTTCCTATCAAAAATTAACTTACCTGACAGTATATAATCCTCTTTCTTGAAATGGAGTGAACACATTCTCATATAAGGGGTCACTTTCTCCATTTTCAATGCATTTTTCCAGGCTTTGAAACGATCAATTAACTCTAAATTGTCAAAATAATTTTTGACATGTACGAAGCACTCTTTGGGCTTGGGAAAGCGATGAAATCGAACATTTAATTACTATCAACCTTACTTCCACAACCGCGAACTAAACACTTAATTCTGCTCGCAGATTTACAACGCGGAAAAAATTCATCCATATTAATAAAAATACAACGCAAAGCCAGTACGACTGCACATCAAGCCTGTACAATGCCACGAGATCTGTGAGCCCTGAGTGCTTTCACTTTCGACCACCAGATGTCATGGCAACCAATGTCAGATCCCAATTAAAGGAAGTAATTTGCTGATATACATATGTGTATAGAGAGTACATATACATATAGGCGGAGATGGGGTGGAGTGGATCTCACTTTGCGTGAAAAGTACAATGCTGTCCAAAGAACCATCTACAAAGCAAGGTCTACCCCGTCCCACTTCTGCTTACAGGGCGAAATGAGGTCTATCATTGTATGGTTCGGGTTTTCAACTTTCCATGTGAAGCAAGGTCCATCCCTACTCACCCCTGCCTGTGGGAAAGAGGCGGTAGTCTTTTTCCCACCTATATGTGTATTGTCTATACACACATATTAGTAAATTATTTCCCTTAGTATCGACACAAACCGTTATATTTCTCAAATTGTTTTTGTTCATAACTTTTAAATAAGCAATGAGCGACGATTAAGTTATAAGGAAAAGTTACTTAGAGCCATGTCCTTGACAACATATGTCAATGTCAAGGTCATCGTAGGTGGATTCCCTATTCGGTATATTTAGCATAACTAGACCTACTTTGAATCACGGCATAGGTCAATCCGCGATCAAGTCGCTGGGTGTGAACATAGTCATTATTATGCAGCTCATTGAATTATACAGTAGAGTGTGTAATAAAGACATTTTAAAAATTCTATCCATAAAGTAAATGTATAATATTTTACAATTGTAATTTAAAAATAAATTTAACTGCATTATTATTATTTCCTGTTGTTAATTAAACAATTTTTATATTAGTAACTGTTTATTTTATGCAATTACTGACTAAAACTAAAAGATGTGTTAATATAATGACTATATTGTTATGAACAACTTATAGACAACTCACAACTGTCAGACAACTGTTTAATCATAATTCCATGCTTGGTCAAATTTGAAATTTAATTATATTTATTAAAACAACTGTTTTTCTTTTAAAAGCTACTATTTATATTACGAAAATATAAAATAATATATAATTCAAGTCACATTACATACCCTCCAGGTTCTAATTCTATTACTCCATCTTCACCCATCCATGAATGCGCTAAGATTTGAGATATACTTAAACGTCGCTCTGGTTCTACCACCAACATGTGTCTAATCAATTTTTCGCAATCTACAAAAATAATAAAAATGTTATTCAAATTACACAATAATTATACATTATGTATGTGTATTCTCTTAAATGTAGTTAAAATAAAAGGGAAAATGTATAAGTGTTAAAAGAAGCTACTCAATTCCTGAATACACAGTCTCATTATAAATTCTATCAATAAATAATATATAATTGATATATAATTTTTAATAAATAACTTTTTATATAAATAACATATAATTCTTAAATATATCTTGCTGAATGCATATGAGAGTTTTTAAAGTCGCAAAATCTAAAGACAAAATTTAAAGAGTCAAAATGACAGATCCCATATGGCAAGCAAATTTTAAAAAAATTTAATTATGACTTACATATAACTAAAATTTTATACGTGAGTTTTTTTAGGCTTCTACTTTTAAGTCTACAAAGTCAAAGTTGAAAATTTAAAATGACGCACTTAATCAAAAAAATCTGTGGTATTTATTAACGAATAAGTCTTGATTTTAGTATAATCCAAAACTAGTGACAAGAACAAGTAGGGAGAAGCCTCAAATCAAGAGACATGACAGTATCTCGCGCCAAGTATGAGGGCCTGCGACACTGGCAAGAAGATCGAAAGTATCTCTATACCTTAAGCATCAAATTGAGTGGAGGCGCGATGGCCATATCTAAAAAACGGCTAAACGGATAAAATTTTTAATAGACTTAATCAATTGCTTAGCATTATATTATATGATAATAGTGTCTTTATTTTTTTCTACATTGCATGTTAATGGGAGATTTTTTAATATATAGGTATGTTAAAACCGGGTAATTTGGATTTAAGAAACGTCGTCACCATCGTTGTCGTCCTGGTGTCCCCTTATAAATCGAAATTTCAATACTCGCATACACCCTCACATACCTTCAAGCATCCTTTACACAGAAGTGTAAGAACTGACCTTTATCCACGCCTTCATTTGTCCACTCCTATCTTCCTCCTAACCACTCCAAACACCTTAATATATTCCGACACGTCTCAACGTAACCTAACATACCTTTACCTATCCACATCACCACTCATCCTACTCCCCCACCCTAAAACACCTCAATAAACTCTGACATGTCCCAACATAGCTCATCACATCCTTATCCACCCAAATACATTATCACCCATCTTCTCTCCCTCAAGCAAACCCCTCACTCTTATCAATCCAATTATATGTATATCATATTAAATCTGTATATTGTTAGTTTTAATGTCAGTTTTAACATTTCGAATCTTAATAGTTATAGTCAAAACTCGTGAGATTCTAGGGGCCTATTACGTATCATTTCACGAGGTGAAAATGCGAAAAGTGAGAAAATTCACTAGAGTATCTACGATTTCATTGGCCGAAATCTAATAAATCTGTTCACTTTTCGCATTTTTACCTCGTGAAAAGATACGTAATATATCTCCCTGAGCTCCCTGCTCAGAGAGCTGATTAGATTGCCACAATTCTAAAAGAATTTTTGCTCCGTGGAATTAATATTTTCCTCGGAGTTCTGGGTAGCGCCCCAAGAGTTCTGAAGATTATCTTTATAAATCATATCGTTAAAAGCAAAATTGAAAGAGTTCTCGTCGATCCTGTTAGCTGGATTGAGAAATTTTTAAGTTCAAAAAATTTTTTTGGGAAAATTAATGTTTTCTTCGAAGTTCTGGATATCTCAAAAGTTCTATCGAAATTAAGGGGATCCTATAGCAAAGGCCGAACTTCCTCGATGTCGATAATGTCAACATTTCTAATTCTGTTTTCTATGTTATATATCTATATCTGTCCTTGTCCGATTGCTGCGCCATCTCTCGCTACATGCAATACTGCTTATCCTACCAACCTGCATGTGCTTTTGCACATATAAAAGTTAAATACATACAACATTTCTTCTAGGCTTTCAATCTTAGTTTTAATTGCACGATATTGTTCTTAAATGTTTTCCCTAGGGCATACGTATCTCATTTTGTATATCTAAACTGCAGTATTTTTGTATTAAGCAAATATTGTCGTCAGTGACAGCTCTATGTGATCAAAATTTTAATTTTTTTTTTGTTTTTGATGTAAAATCAACCAGAGCGCCCTACATTTTTGTGCGTACTTTAATTCTGTAAAAGAATTTTGCAATTCCGTAAAGCCAATTAAAAGTTTAATGCACTTAATTAAATGTCGGTAACGACTGTCACTATAGAATCCCCTTAAGGGGATCCTAAAGCCGTCTGTAATACCGACAATCGTACTTTTCTCCTAATTTTTTATTGGCTTTATGGATTTGAAAAAATCTTGCACAGAATTAAAGTATGTGCTCTACTCTGTGGACGACCACCGATTTTGTAAAAAAATAAGTAAATAAAACAGTAAAAAAAAATCCACTTTAACAATAGGGGAGACCGGGGCCAAACCGCCAACGGGGTTAAACCGCCAACGGGGTTAAACCGCCAAATCAAATATCTCGGAACCTGTATATTGTGCGAACTCGCTATTGTTACGTCCTGCGAACTCCACGATTTCCCTTTTTCGCTTAAGTTCCTCTGCGCTCAGGATAGCCGTTAAGATTAGGATAAGGTAAACTAAGCACGGACGGTTGTCGATCGACGAGTGAGCCTTGATCCTTGCACATTCCTTTTCCTTTTTTTTTATAAGGGTAAAGTATCTGTTTACCTAGGCGCTTAAACGCAACCTTCCAAATGACGAATTAGTGACGGACGGGGCATACGTAACAGGATTTTCATCGGCTTTGTCAGGCCTAAAACTGAAAGAATGTAAACCTGGCGACTCGACGCGCCAAATGGGCCTTAATGGGTTGATGAAGATCTTTATTGCATCAAGCGAGCTTTCAAAATGCACGTACGATGTTTCCGGCAAGCGGAAACAAAGCCTGAGACGTGTCCGTAAATACACGTGGCGGAGTTTTTGCTTGCATTTAAGATTGAGAGGTGTGCATCGTCCGTCAACACTAAAAAAGAAACCCTAATAAAGGAGAAACCTAACCGAAAAACAAGTGAGTCACTGGAGGAAGCGATGGGTTGCACCCCCAATAAGGCAGTGGGGGCCTTACGAGGAGACTCGCCAATGAACAGTCGGAAAAATCGACAACCGTCTCTAAACTTCTAGGATAGGCAAAGACTTAAGAATCTAGCTCTTGGATGAGAAACATCTCGCCCAATAAGAAATCCTTCAGACAAAAATTAGAAACATCCCTCCAACCAGAAGTTCCCAAAAATGAAAACCTGACACATCCCACACGCGATTCACCCTTCCCATCCTTAGAACTTTCCTATATAAATCTCGACATCGCAGCACTTGCTCTCTTAGTTCAGCTTCTCTTCTGACGGTTCACCTCTTCGGCCCAGTTCAATTTACTTCGCCTCTCTTCCGTTTACGAACACTATCACATTCAAATCCGATCTCAAGTTTTAAGTTAAATTCTGTGCGTGGACTTAAACTCACCGAGTGTCGACGAGAGGCTATCCACAGGGCCCAAAGAGATCCAGCTAGTTACCCACGGGGCTCAAAAAGATTCAGCTGTTCTACTTTAGTTCGATCAGCACCAAGAAGTAAGTCCTCTACATACCTATTCACATACTGATATCGGGCCCCTTTTATCATTATCTTACCCCTTTTGTATTCACTCGAACACTCACGCGTTCGGGAAGTCCCTCGTTAAACATTAAACATTAACCCTTCCAACCCTCCAATTCTTTTCACTATTCCGAATTAGCCGATTTATCGGTGGATTCGGGGGAATCTCTATTGTTCCGAATTAGCCGATTTTTCGGTGGAGTCGGAATAATCTCTGTTCGTTGTTCCGAATTAGCCGATTTATCGGTGGATTCGGAATAGTCTCTATTGTTCTGAATTAGCCGATTTTTCGGTGGAGTCGGAATAATCTCTGTTCGTTGTTCCGAGTTAGCCGATTTATCGGTGGATTCGGAATAGTCTCTATTGTTCTGAATTAGCCGATTTTTCGGTGGACTCGGAATAATCTCCCTTCGTTGTTCCGAGTTAGCCGATTTTTTCGGTGGGCTCGGAATAATCTCTCTCTATTATTTCGAGTTAGCTGACTCGTCAGTGGATTCGAGGTATTCTTTTGATTTCTTTAATCTCCGAAACCCGAGGTGACTTCCCCACAGTTAAAGGACTTTAATATTTAACAATCCGCTAACTTGTAGTGGATTCGGGCTGTCCCACCCACAAGAGGTCGAAAAACGCCGCGAGACACGAAAGGAATCGTCGGAACAAGCGGGGACGAAGGGAGCTTGACATCCCGCAGGAATCGATCAACGCAGGTCCTCCGCGACTCGCCACTCCACCCCCTCCCCCAGCTTTTACAGAAGAACCCTGTTCTTCACAGCAGAATCGCCCCGTTTTCCCCCTTTCTCGCCCTGTCGTCCTGCCTTCTCGCCCTTTCCCCCCATCTTCTCGCCCTGTTTTTCGCGTGGTCCCCGTCAACCCCGATCCCGCCACCCTCCTCGAACCTCCCCACTCCCCCTCCTCTTCCCGAGGACCATCCCCGACTCCGTCGACCGCCTCGACCCTTGACACCCACGAGGAAATGGTCGGTCCCGAAATAGTGACCCTAGATTGACAATTATTATTTTTTTTTATCCATAAATTCTTGTCCCTCTGCTTTCACTCCCCAAATTTTTCTTTATATTTAGTTCTTAATGTCGACTTAAATTAGTTTCAAGTACTCATAAACACCGCACCCACACCTAACCAAATCATTATGCTATTCAATCCCGATCTCGATGTAATAATAGCGGGCAGGATGTCCACTTGCAAATAGATTTCCCCTCAAAAGGTCCTGCCCGATCGCCCCGCACTTTTGTTATACCCGCGAAGAATGCGCATACCAACTCTCCATTATATACATATACACATTTTACACTAACCCCTAGTTTATAAATATATTTTTTTTTTATACTAAATAACATTTTTTTTATGTCAAATAAATATAATTACTTATGTTAAAGACATCTCCATTCTTTCTTTAATTTAAGACCTCAATTACCACCCATCTCCCACTCGAAATCGCACGAGGTCCGATCCTAAGTTAAAGGGATTAAATTCCTTGATTTAAAAAGGGACCGACGATCGCACCGCTCACGGAAGGCGTCCTAGGGTCCCTGCGGACCCTGACCCTTCCAGAGTCATAAAAGTGCGTTCGGCTCGCGCCACGCGCCTCAGAGCGCGTACCTGCGAGCAGTATTCTTAAGCGTCTAGTTGCGTCCTTCCTTACCCCGACCCCTCTGGTTAGCCTTTCCTTCGCTTTCCCAGATTTTCTTATACTAATCCCGGGGTTGGACGTAACACTATTAACATTGTAAACGCTGCTTATGGTACCCATGCGACCAACGGAGTTTCGGCAGGTTACCTGCCGTGTTATGATTTTTACGAGGGCAAACGTGTTTTCGGAAGGTGAAAGTGAAATTTTCTGCGCGTGGAAATTTTGTAATATCTGCAATAATGTTTGCTCTCCAAATCTCGAGGTACGTGATTATAAAGAGTAATGCATGCTGAACACGAATCCAGTGTAGTTTTTTTCATTATCGTTGATGTCTAATATTTCGTGGGCGATCAAACCTGAAACTTATGTTTGGGGCTTATCCGCCAGTAAGCACCCGGGGCTGGTCCGCCAGTCTCGTCACTGTAGCGCGCCGGGCGCACGACTTCAGCTCACGGCGATTTCAGGTTAGGTTTCCCTCGAGCGTGATTCTGTCTTCCCTTGCACGTGCGTCAGTTTGTGTAGGAGGGAAATGGTACGCACGTATCGTCGCAAAACGGTGTTTTGGCCGACCGAAAAGATGGCGGACCGTTGTTTTCGAGATCGCTCACGCTCACGGCACGTCGGCGAGGTACGGCGGGGCACGGCACGGCTCTGAGATCCCGCGATTTCCGCGCGAGAGTTGACATGCCGCGCGCGCGGTAGATCGTCCCGACTCCCGGCCGCGGTAAATCGTCGTTGTTGGTCGTTGTGTCAGTGACAGTCGCGCGTGCGACCGCATCGTCCAGCGTTCGCCGCATCGTCTCGGCGTCATTGTCGCCGCCGTTGTAGTGGTGGTGGTGTCGGTTGTGGTCATCGTCGTCGTCGTCGTCGTCGTCGTCGTCGTCGTCGTCGTCGTCGTCGTGGTGGTGGTCGTGGCCGTTGTCGTGGTGGTGGTCGTGGCCGTCGTCGTCGTGGTGGTCGTGGCCGTCGTCGTCGTGGTGGTCATGGCCGTCGTCGTCGTCGTCGTCGGCGCGTCGAGGAATCGGCGCGAGGACGCCGTCGAGTCGGTAAAATGGTCGCGCTCCACCGCGAGCTTTTCTAACCCCCCTGTCGCTATTTATCGCTCCCCCGCGAGAAACGCGGCTTGGTTAGGTTGCTCGAGGGTCCGCGCTGATCCTATGGCACCGGAACGCCGTCACGCGTATTCCCCGTGGTTGCCCGCGTTGACAATGTGACGTGCCGTTGGGGAGTTTATGATTTGGTTAACCTCTGTATTCACGTGCCTAAATTGTTTTATGGAATAGGTAAAACAATTATTTTTTAATAATGTTTTGCATAAAAATTTTAAATAAATTTTTATATTTTTCTCTTAAAAAACAATTATTAAAATGTATCCTATCATTTTTCAGGATTAGATGTACGTATATGTATTAAAAATGCAGTGTGGCGGATTAGCCCCGGGGGGGTGGTGGTTCAACCCCGGCATTTTTGAGATTTCAATTTTTCCACCGTTGTCGTTTTTGCTCTATACCGGTTAAACAAAGCAACATAGATAAAAATTTCCTATATAAATTTTGTAGCTAAAGGTTCACTCTTTACAGTGGTATACCACATTTAACTAAAATTATTTATTTTGTTGTTAAAAATCGGCACCGAAAAAAAACTGGCGGTTTAGCCCCGGTCTCCCCCTATTTGCTTCGTATAAAAATTCTACAACTTGATGTTACAAAATGAGGGTGCAGGTCCATTCAGTAGACATCAAGGAATATCATACCGTTTGTAGAATTAGGCTGATTGTGAGACGCAAAACAAAAAAGTTAAACGGAAAGTACGATTACGTGAACGTAATGTACGTGATGACACCGGACCAGCAGTATTGCGTGTAGCGAGAGATGGCGCAGCAATCGAAACAAGGACAGATGCCTCTCGTTAGACAAGGGCAGATATAGGCCGGTAATATAGAAAATGATAGAAAACGAATTAGAACGGAATTAAAAATGTTCGACATTATCGACATCGAGGAAGTTCGGCCTTCACTATAGGATCCCCTTAAGGCCCGGGAAAAAAGGATTAGATCTGACCAGATCAAATTATATCTCAGCAGATCAAATTTTATCTGGTCAGACATGCTCAGATATGACTTCTCATGTCTGCGCAGATCTGGTCATATATGTTTATATATAACTATATATAACTACATATATATGGAGCGTAATCTGGTCTTCGACGGCTCGAGTCGGACCATATCTGCTCAGATCGAACCATATCTGTGATTGAATTTCATCGAAACAGTCTAGATCTGACTGTATCTGTTTAGATATAACCATATCTATACTCGAATGCGATCTAAAATACATTACATCTGACCATATCTGTCCAGATATAAGTCGAACTGAGGTTGTGTTTGATCAAAAACCGTTCAGGTCTGACGATATCTGGCCATGTTTAACTATAATAAATTAAATGTTCGATGATCGATATTCATTTAATGAGATATTTAAATATATAAATATGAATTTATTTATACGTAGCAAATTAAAAATATTTAATTATATATATTTGATATAATTATATAAAAATAATTTATGATAAAGATATAATTTGCAAAAAACAAGTTATTTTTTATAAACAAAAAAATGTTAGTTATTTGTTATAGAAGCATTTTCATCAATTCGCCTTATATCTAAAATACAAAGACAATCACAGAAATATAAGTTATTTCATACATTGTAAGCTTACCGATGATGGATAAACAAAAGTGAAATAATTCTCAATTTATTATATAATAGCTAGATTACATTAAAAATTTTGTTGAAGTTATTTGGAGATTTGCATAAATAATTACCAACTCGAATAAGAATTATTAGAGACTTTAAATTTTTTACTTTAATTAATAAGAATTTTTTACTGGTTATACAGAGTGTAACAAAAAGGTCTGGAATCGTTGTAAAAAAAAACAGAAAAAAATTATTTTAAATTTGATTGTATTTTGTAGACGCATTCAATTTTGCAAAATTGAAAATGTAATAAAAATTAATATTATTATTCGATTCCTTTCATTATTCTACATATAAAAGTATAAAAGTAAAGTTATCAAAAAGTGAATACTTTATGAGATATCTTATATTTTATATTAAAAATGTTATGACAAAATTTAAAATATTTCAGGAAATTCTTAACAAAAGAGAGTTTATCTTAGTGTTTTGAAAACGTCTCGACAAGGGTTACAAGAATATGACATACAAAGTAGGGGTCCCCATTTAAAGAACTCAATGTGACCTTGATGTAACTTTCCCAAGATTGTTCAAGGTCAAATCAATATCACCACATAATGGATAACTTGGTACCCTATAACTTTTGTATAAAACATTTCTTCCGAAAACGTCATCTTTCTGAGATAATTCAGTGTCCCGACCTTTTTGTTATACCCTGTGCAAATGTCGGATCATCTGATAGATGGCATTCGATGAGATCCGTTTCTCGTATTTAAACATGACAAACGATAGTATAAGAACGGTATATAAATCAAGTGTACGGTACAACTTATATCATTAGTTGTATCGCACGCTAATAATAATGTGGCACACAATTTCGAATTGAATCGATATATTTATGGTTTTATAACATTTTACATCTCTTCATAATTTTTAATTATATCTGAGCAGATCTGGATACATTCGATAAATAATTATATCTTGGCAGATCAAATTATATCTGGTCAGAGATCTGGTTATATCTGTTCAGATCTGGCCAGATAGAGACAATTTGCAGATCAAATTATATCTGGCCAGATCTGATGAACCAGATCTAGTCATATCTCGGCAGATCTAATTCTTTTTTCCCGGGGGCACAAAATCGATCCGAACTGAAATTAAAAAGTTATCGCCGATTTTCGAATCATGAAGAGTGAAGCTCCTCAAAACTTCGAACCGCTCTTTTTTTTTTAGTTAAATCGTTAGAACTCTTTTTCAAACCTATCAGGAATTTTAGAACTCTTTGGGGAAGAGCTAAAACTCCATTCAATTATATCAAAATTCCAAAATTGAGGCGCTAATGACTCCTGCACACGGGACGCGGAAACGCTGGTAAGCTGGGTGGTAAGCTGCGACGCGGTAGCAATAAATTTCTGATTCATACGGAAAAGTGACACGTTGATTGGTTACCGCGTCGTTTCTTGCCGCGCGGCAAGCGTTTCCACATCCCGTGTGCAGGAGCCATAACTTTACAGAGATTATTCATGTATATGTTACCGTTACAACCCGAATTCCGTCAATACCCGATTTAACTAGTCAAAACTAGTTTTATTAAAGGCCTTTCGACAATACCTACTAGTATTAACTGGTCAATTCTAGAAATAACAATGGACTGTCAGTGAAAACTAGATCTAACTGAAAAATCGATTTTTTAAAATATGTTAACAGTTTTTACTAGGCAAAACTAGTTCTCACTGAGTTGGGCCAGTTAAAAGTGTTGGTAATTGTTCAGAATAGGGTCTTTTCCGAATTTTGATATTTTTTATGTCAGTATTAAGGGAACTAATTTTCTATGTGTTTCAGTATTAAGGAGGTTCACCTATTAGTCGAAAGTCCACTTAGAGTCTTAATTTTTTTATATGATTTACATAAACACTTTACACAAATAATCCCAAAAGTTGAGCAATATTGACCGTATAGTTTTTTTGTAATAATATTCAGAAGTTGACCACTTTGAGCCTATCGCCTCATGAGAAACGGTCGCTCTGAGGTAAATGATCACTGATTTAATACACACTTAGCCAACTTAGGACTTTGAAAAACTAGCATTTGACAGATGAAACATCAAGAATTGCATAAAAACTTAAAAAATAGGATTTTACCGTGTGGATTTACAGTTTTATTCACAAAGTTTACTTTTACCTCGTGGGAGAAGGAAACGAGATTGCAAGAGAGTGCTGGAAGGAAATAAGAAAGAAGGTAAAGAAGGAAAAATCAAAATGGGAAGAGGAAAGAAGGAGTTTTTACGAGCGAAGAGGATATGCAGTCGAGGAGATAAAAAAGAAAAGAGGGGAGGGATGGAGCAGCATTGAAGATTTAACAAAAAGAGACAAGGACATTCAGATTCAAGAGAGAGACGAAAGGATAAGAGAGTCAAGGTACAACAAATGGTACAAGGAGGTAGCAGAAAACAGGAGGCCTGAATACCTGGAGAGAAAAGGGAAAGAAAAGTCTATGATTAGGATAGCGAGATTCAGAGTAGGAAATGAGATGAGAAGTGGAAGATACTGGGAGCCAATGGAAAAAACATGCTGCAGAATATGTGGCGCGGAGGCAGAGTCATGGGAGCATGTTTTAGAATGGTGCACAAGAGGAGAAGAAGGAGAAGAATTGGAAGGAATTAGCGAAAGAATTAAAAGAATACTAGACAGCAAGGGTGAAGGAGAGAAATGGATGGCGGACTTGGAAAGGAGAAGAAGGCAAGCGAGCACAGTGATAGCTAATCAGAGAGAATAAATAAATGATTTTTGTTTTCAGATACCACAGGAGGAGAGGAAAAAAGAAAGATGGAACGAAAGATGGAATGCAAAGGAACGATAATAATTGACAAGGAGGCGATAGAGATGGTAGCGGAAGGGCGAGTAGTGAAAATGATGAAGGACTTTAAGGAGGAGATAAAAGAACTGAAAGAGGAAGTAGAGAGGTTGAAAAGGAAGGTATACAGATTGGAGCAAAGCTCAGGTAAAAGGAAGAGGGACGAGAGTGAGGAGGAAAAGGATAAGGTATGTAAGAGAAAATGGTGGTACGAAGATGATGAAAAGAACGATGATGAAAAAAGAAGGAAGAATGTGATAATTAGGGTCGAGAAGAAGAGATGGGGAGGAAGTGATTCGAATTGGAATAAGGTGAATCAACTTTTCACAGAAGGACTTAAAGTGAGGGCGGAGGTGAACCAGATAGGGCAGAGAGGGGAATGGATAACAATTCTGGTAAAGATGAGAAGTGAGAAAGATAGGCGGAAAGTACTGGAAGCAAGGAGAAAAGAGGGAAGCAGAATGAAGGTGAAGATAGATGAAGATAAGTCGGTGGAGGAAAGGATCAAAGAAGGAAAGGAGAGGGAAAAGAGAAAGGAAAAGAAAAAGGAGGAAAGTGGGAGGACAAGGAGGTCGGCGGAGGACGAGATCGCAGAGAGGGTGGAGGAAAAACTGCTGATGGGCACGGACGAGGACGAAGCGGACCAGGAGGAGGGGACGGAGGGAAGGCACTAGAAGGGGTAGGGAGGGTAATAGTAGTATTGTAAGGTCGCCCAAAGGCCAAGTTTGGAATAAGTTAGGTTAAGGGTATATACGTAAAGGGTTGGGTACGTCCCTGTAAAACGCCATGTAAAATGTGTTATATGATATGTGTTTAATGATTGAATGTATAAGTGTAAAGGTTTTTGGGAACGTTTTCCTGAAAAAAAAAACGCCTTTCCAACCCCGGAAGGGGAGAGAATAAAGAATTGAATTGAATACTTTTACCTCGTGGATCGAATTAGTAATGACAGACGTTGCTATTGGCAACGCAACAGCTGATGCGAACTCAACCTCACAATGTTTAATCACTAATCATGAATCCACGACACGCAATCATCAATGTATTAATCATTTTAAGTCTTTAGTATTCTCTGACAATTGTTCATATAGGTTTTTATAAATTATTTGTGATTTTTCTTTTACTTTATAATGTTAGATAATAAGTACCTGACAACGATTCTCGAGTCGTTGACGCTCTCATACTTCGGCATATATTTGTTAATATTCTATACACTAATAATTTACGAATAATATAGCACATAACTAGCATCCACAATTCATTATACTAATATTGCATATAATTCGAGATCGCTGTAATGACATTATTATTCAATCGCATTTTTGACTCCAAAGTAATAGGCAAACCTCCTTAAGAGAATTAATTTTTTGATATGTGTATAGACAGTACACATATAGGCGGAGGAGAGGCTCCACCTGCGGCAGAGCCCCTGCCCCACATAAAGAAACTAATCTAACTCCAAGCCTATTTCAACCAAATTTTAATTTCAAGTTTTTAGAAATAGGCTTGGAGTTAGGTTAATATTTCATGTATCGTACGAGAAGCGTACTGATTGGCTACAAGATAGAGGATTCCTAGAAATTCGAGAATTTTTTTATCCTGCAGCTAATTAGCGCAGGCGCAACGCTCAGCCATTTCCAAAAAAAAAACAAAAAAAATGTAAGTGCACGATTACTACGTTGCCGATCCGAGCAATTTTTTTAAGGCAATGCGTAAGTTAAAAAAAATTGCCTTTTGAAAATGCGAATTTAAAAGAGAAAACAAAATTGTTGGTACAATAACTTTATTTTACACGAATAAACAGTTATTGCATGAAAAAATTAAAAAAAAGTGCGAGGGACAGAAATTGAACTCGGGTCGACAACGTAGTAATCGTGCATTTACATTTTTTTTCTCGGAAATGGTTGAGCGTTGCGCCCTATTCCTTTGCTCAAGTACTCTTCAGATAGAGTACTTATAGTATGTAAAAACGTTTTTCAATTTGGTGACCCCAAGTACGCGGTTTCCCCTTGTTAAATTAGTTTTTTTTTGTAAATATTTCCTTTTATACAGTCAGTCCCAAATGACTTTTGACCTTAACGTTGATCTCCAAGGTCACTGACCTTTCCCGTCGCTCGTTGTTTATAAAAAAAGTTATTAATAAAACAATTTGCTTACAAAACGAACAAAAGTATGTTGTGTGGGTGGACCAACTATTACTGCTTTAACAAAGCGGGTGGAAAAGTATATACGTGGATGCAACAAATTCCACCCCCCTGCGGGAGGCTCCACCTCCAAAAAAACTAACCTAACCCAATCCGATTGTTGTGTAAGTGGAAAAGTGTATGTGTAATCATATACTTGTAATCCACCCACACAACAATTAGGTTGGGTTAGGTTAGTTTTTTTAGGTGGAGCCCCCTGCAGGGGGGCGGAACCTACTGCATCCACGCATACACTTTTGCAACCACTTTGTTAAAGCAGGAGTTCATTATTACTTTTCCTTAGTTACAACTAATTTGACCTAAAAACGTGTTTTAACGTGAGTGTGCTTTGTTAAAACTCGTCAGAATGGGTATTAACTGAAAAATTTTTTAGGGACTACCGGTATTGTCAAGTACATTTGGTTATTTCTAGAATTGACCAGTTAATACTAGTATTGACGAAAGGCCTTTGATAAAACTAGTTTTGACTAGTTAAATCGGGTATTGACGGAATTCAGGTTATAACGGTAACATATACATATATCTCAGAAATATAAAGGTACCAAATATGTTACACATTGTGAAGTGTGTAAAAATACAGAAAAACTCCAAAAAGACAAGTGTCTCATACTTTATCATATATGAGATTATATATGAAATCATATGTGAAACAAAAGATTAATTAAGGATGTTCTGGAGACACGTCCCAACCAAAAGTATGCAGGAAATATTAAAAACACCGATATTAATTCTTCAGGGATCCAAAGACAAAAAAATGTACATAAATAGTTACGGCAAATCTAATAGAACGTAAAAGACGTAAATTTAGTGACTGTAAATAACTATTACTACTTTTTTTCCCCCCAAAAAAATCTCAAAAAAAATTTATAAATTGTTTCAAATTTTGTTGCTATATTTTTGTTTGTTGATGATTTAGTTATGTGTAAAATATTGGTAGCATTTTTTAATGTTTACACTTTTTTTCTGTAAAACTCAAATATTTAAAAATTGATAACTTTTTATCTAAAATGTGAATCAATCTGAAATTTGGTCCCAAACTTTGAAAGAGAATACAGAATATGATATTGAATTTTCATCAACTTTGTAGCATTTTGACAAACTCTCCAGAATGTCCTTAAGATAATATTATAAAACAGTAAATAGCACTTGGTCAGCGTATGTTGCATATTTATGTAACAATATAATGAGATGTTTATTGAAAAATGCAACAAATTAATCGCATTATTTAAAATAAGAAAAAACACTTATGATATTTTTAACAAATTAAAAATATCAGATATGTAATTATTAAGACATTAGTGTTTTGCATAATTACAAATTTAAAAGAATAGGCCATATAATATTCTAGAAAGACTTTGAAATAGATTTCAACTGCATAAATAAAAAGATATGGTAACAGAAATAAATACACACATTCCTGCATTTTTTCATATTCAAGATTTACAAATGGAAGCAAACAAAAAATGTATTAATAATTTATTAATAGACAAATTAAAAAATAATCAAATCAAAATCATAAGGCAATATAATATACAAAAAAGCAAGATTAGATAAATTAATTATTTTTTGAAATTAAGTTAAAGTTAATGGTTTATAAAATTAATTTAGTTACGTTAAAAGTTACATGAAAAAAAACCAACTGAGTTAAAAGTTGCATTAAGATTGAATTAACTTAAATTAAAATTTAATTTTTAAAAGCATTATTAAATTAGAATGTAATTTTATAAAATTTGATTACTCTAAATAATAAAACAATTACAATATAGATTATCAAATAAATTTAATGTTTTGTTTGTAAATTAAGTTTATATGAAACAACAAAGAAATTTGTTTTTTATATAGGAATGTATTTTTTCTTTTACAATTGTGAAAAACTAATAATAGTTGTAAGAATTTTTTGATAATTGTACAGGGTGTTTCCTAAGTGAGTACAAAAAATTAAAGGGGATATTCCATACCTTATTTTAGGAAGAAAAGGTCTTATAAACATATGCTCTAAACTGCTTCAGTTTCAATTACACACAGATAAATATAGTAATTTTTACATACACTGCGGTCAAAAGTTTGGATACAGCATTAAAAGCTAAATATTATTTAAAAAATTTACTTTTATTGATGTAGTTTGTATTTACATTAGAGGTAAATAATCATTTTGTAACACAAAAACTATAAAAAATTTAAGTAAAAAACAAAAATAACTTGAATCTAACTTTTAAAACTATTAAAACTATTTCTTTTCATCAAAAAAATACATCTTTGGTTTTAATGACTATTTTTACAAGTCATGTGGTATTCTCTCTGGGATGAATCAAGTACCTACAAAATCCATGCAGAAGTAAATTTTTGCATCATACCTACTCTTGTGAGCAGAAGTAAATATTCGCAAATATCACTCTTGTGATATTTCTGTGAATTCTTTTATCAGAAATCAGTAAGATACATATTTAATATAAAATTAATATTTAAAGATACATATTTAATATAAGTTATGACTAAATTAATTAATTAATAACAAAAAAGCTACTTTGAAAGTAAGGGATTTCTGCTAAGGGCCCTGGATACCCATGTCAGCCATCTTGAATCAAGAGATGAAATATGGACAATACTTACGAAAGATCTTAAATAAGAAGGAGTCACCGTACGATTGAATATAAGCGCTCAAATGAAAGATGAAAGCATATTGTATGTTTACCTGCTCATTAATTTGCTGGTCCTAATATAAAAAGTGTAGTAACAGTGCAATGAAAAATTGACAGCTGATGCGGTCGGCGTAGCACTGTTCTGGAAAATGGTTTATGGCACTTTATTGGATTATTATTTGAGGCAATGGACAGCACATTGACATAACCAACAAACTGAAGCTCAATAATGCACAATTTTTAGTACGATTAATGAGTTACTTTACCAATGAGATCTTCCGCAAGAC
The DNA here is from genome assembly GCF_030848795.1 of Temnothorax nylanderi. Lineage (NCBI taxonomy): Eukaryota > Metazoa > Arthropoda > Insecta > Hymenoptera > Formicidae > Temnothorax > Temnothorax nylanderi. Next base: position 166,114 of record NW_027249228.1, read on the forward strand.
AATTGTCCACTGTTTTCCGCCGCGAGCCACTCGAGAGTCGACAGGTGGGGCAAATGCACATAAGAAAAAGAACGTATCTGAGTGCACAGGTACGTGCTTTCTCTTGTGTGCGTTTCCCCCACCAGCCGACTCTCGAGTGACTCGCGGCTTAAATCTACTAGTTCTGTATCAAGCTACGAAGCTTCCTCCAGTAGGTGTCGTGCCACTCGACCGGTATATTTTCCGTGACTATCCAGGGGCCTTAAATATTTTTTTTTATTATAACACCCAAATTATAGGTGTATAGACAAGTGCATATCCAAACTTCTGGCCGGCAGTGTAGATATTAATGATTATCATAAAAAAATAAAATTTTAATTAACAAAAAATGCAAGTAATCTTGTACTTTATTTTGTGCTAGCCATGCCTGCATCCTTTTTGATAATTATACAGGGTGCTTCCTAAGTAAGTACAAAAAATTGAAGAGGACATTCCATACCTTATTTTAGAAAGAAAAAGTCCTATAAACATATGCCCTAAACTGCTTCGTTTTCAGAATATAAGGTGTCAAAATTGTAAAAAAAAAACAACAAGGAAAGGACTATACAAAAAGTAAACCCAAATGGGAAACTCATCGCAGCTCGACGAAATTTGGCAGAAACATTCATATTAGCTTCAGAATCATGATCTGTCCGGGCTCCCGCCGATGGAGCTCCTCGCGGAAAAGTACGTCTATGTGTTCTGGTGTACGCGAGAGGATGGGAGTAGTCATCACGGGCAGGGTCCGCGCGGCGGTGCGCCAAGAGGCCGCGACGGCCCTCCTCGCCAAGTGGCGAGAATATCTCGACAACCCCGCGTTGTCGGGCAGGAGGGTCGTCGAAGCCGTCCGGCCATGCCTAGATCAATGGGCGAGTAGGCGGGGACGTGGACTCACGTTCCACATGACACAGGTGTTCACCGGGCACGGCTGCTTCGGTGAGTACCTGTGTCGAATAGGAAAGGAAAGCACCACACAGTGCCACCACTGTGGTGACGACATGGACTCGGCGCAGCACACGTTGGCACACTGTCCAGCGTGGGCGGCAGAGCGCCGAGTCCTTCGCGCCAGCGTAGGGCGGGATCTCTCTCTCCCGGCCATAGTGGCAGCGATGGTCGGGGGAGAAGAGAAGTGGAGGGCCATGGCTAAGTTCTGCGAAACAGTCATGGCCACCAAGGAGAAAGCCGAGAGAATCCGGCGCGGAGAACGATCCGCGCCGGATCAGGTGGACAACGTGGACAGGGGGGGGGGTCTTCCTGCGGCCGCGAGGATTGCCTCCTCGCGGGCGTAGGCGGGGGCCCTCCGATCCCGCGCCCCAACAACCCATGGGCGTGGGATAACACAGATAATAGGGGGCGGGGGAGGAGAACGCGTTCTCCTCCCTGTGTGTATACCGCCCCCCTACTCTCTCTCTTCCCCCTTTTGGGGAGAGAGGATCGGAGCGGAGAGGAGTGGCTCTGGGTGATGGGACTACGTCACATCCCAGGGCCGGGAATCGCCTAACTGACGATGGGCGAGCCCAAGCTGGAGACAGCCTCTGGTCTAACCAGAGGACTGCGGGCACAATAGTGCCAGATCTCGGTCCGTGAGGGAGGGATGGTGAGCGAGTTCCCCCTCCACCGGGGGTTCCGTCTCGTGCCCTGCTTTCTCACGGATAGTGGGGGCCGGGGCTCAAACGGGGGTTCTTGAGCTTCGACCCCGCCCCCACCAACACCCGAGGGGGCGCTGTGGGGAGAGGTGGTGGCCACTCTCCGCCGCAACAAGATTCTTCCCATCACTGGAAACCCCCCCGGGGGTCACGACCCTTGGTGGGAAAGGTGCGTCATCGGTGGGTTCCTCGCAAGTCATGATTAAGTTCGTTCCCGGGGCACCCACCACAACGCCAGAGCGGGCCACTTGCGGGGGTTTTAGTGGGTAAGCTGCGCGCGTGTATCGTCCTCCGGGGCGGTATACGCGCGTAGAATCCCACACTCCCCTCGTCCTCTCCCCGGAGGCGAGGGGGTCTTCCCCTTCGGGGGCTATTGGGTAAATCAGGCTCTTTACGGGCCTGGGATTCCAGTAGTTGAAGATTTCCCCCGCGTAACAAAAAAGAAAGAATCATGATCTTCCACGGGAGGGGCGTCAAGGCATCACCCGGCCTGTTCCTGACAATAGAGGGGGTCCGCGTCCCCATAGAGGCCCACCTGAAACATCTGGGCCTCTGGTTGGACGACGCCAGGAGCTTCGGCGAACACTTCGCTCGCCTTACTCCCAGGGTGACGGGAGTGGCCAACAGCCTTTGTAGGCTGTTGCCAAATCTGGGAGGGGCGAGTAGCCGTGTCCGCCGACTATACGCGGGGACGGTCAACGCCGTGGCACTATACGGGGCCCCAGTCTGGGCCCCGAAACTGATGGCCACCGAATGCTTCAAGATGCAAATGCGTCGCGCTCAACGCGTGGTGGCCATCAGGGTGTCACGGACCTACAGGATCGTCTCCCACGCAGCGGCAACGATCCTGTCCGGGCTCCCGCCGATGGAGCTTGTAACAAACGCGCATGCGAAAGTTTACCGCAAGACACGCGAGCTGCAAAGGATGGGGGTAGTGATGACGGACAGGATCCGCAGGGCGGTTAAACTCCAGGCACAGACGGTCCTTATGGAAGAGTGGGAGAGATACGTCGACAATCCCACTCTGGCTGGGAGGAGGGTCGTCGAAGCCATCCAACCCTGCCTGTGGGACTGAAGGGCAGGAGGGGACTGTCATACCATCTGACGCAGGTGCTCACCGGGCATGGATGGTTTGGGGAGTTCCTGTGTCGGATCGGTAAGGAGTGGACCACGCAGTGCCACCACTGCAACGCGATCCTGGACTCGGCGCAACACACGTTGCAGTACTGTCCGGCGTGGGCAGAGGAGCGCCGAGTCCTCAGGAATCGCGTCGGGGAGGATCTCTCGCTCTCGGCCATAGTGGCAGCGATGGTCGAGAGCGAGGAGAATTGGTCGGCCGTAGCCTCCTTCTGCGGCCAAGTCATGGCGCAGAAGGAGGAGGCGGAAAGGGTCCGGCGCGGAGAGCGTCCGGACCCGAATCACCCCGAAGACAAGGGCCAAAGAGGCGCCTTTAGAAAACCGCGTGGGCGCCCTTCCAGAAGAAAAGGAACCCGCGAAAGGCGCCAACACCCTGCACCCACCCAGCAAAGGGAGGATAACAGCCAACGGAGGAAGGGACAGAGTAAAGTCCTCTCCCCCAAGAGAGGGTAAGTCGGTTCATGGCTGGAGGGCAAAGGCAGATTAGTTGCCTCGCAATGCCCGACGTGTGCTGGGTGATTTATTCGCTCCCGAGTGCGCATCAAAACAAAGTTTGCGCCTCTCCCCATGTCAACCAATCGGGTTGGAGTGCGGAGAGGCGCGGGGAGGGTCGGCCCGCGGGCGGGGGTTCCCAGTGGGTCGGCATAAACTCCCCACATAGGAGGGGTGGCTGAGGTGGTGGTGTCCCACCTCGGCCACGATAGAGGAGCAAGTCCCCGTCAAGTCAAGGCGGGGGCAAATGACCCTTATCGACAAAGGGGCACCGAGAGGCAAGCGCAGGAGGAGTGGCGGAAGGATATAGTTAGTTCCCGCCACCCCTCCACCAAGTGCGCAGAGGTGGACACCCGGTGGGGCTTTAGTCGGTAGAAGTCCGACATAACCGCCCGTCTCCTCCCCCGGGGGACGGGGGTATCCTATGAGGATTTCCCCACCAATATAAAAAAAAAGCTTCAGAATCATTTCGGAGAAAGAATTTTTGTTGACATTTGTCTAGAACGAAAGTGATAAAACGCACAAAAAGAATCGCGAGAAAGACAATAAGTGTGATTGTGAACAGCACCAGCGTGAAAAGGTAAAAAAATCAAC